>NC_047522.1:1817055-1962055 GCF_902827115.2 Pseudochaenichthys georgianus | reverse complement strand
TCATACACGCCTGCACACACAGAGAAGCAGATATTGATTGGCGATAGATAGCGAGAGCACGGCTCCTGATAAGAAGGCCATATTTGATGTTTGTTCTGCCAGTAGAGAGAGATTAAATCACAATGAGCAGCCCACTCCATCCTTGGCTTCGTCCCTTCTCGAGGCTTCGCAGGAGTTTAGGGGTCGAGCTTAAGGGATGACGGGTGAGGGATTGTAGACAAGGGGCGCCCGGCCCGCTTAAATCCACTGTGGTGAGAGCCATTGATTAACGTAGCCGGCCTGTAATGTTATTCAAGGGTGTGTTTCGGTACAATTCCAACATTTCATGCACAACAACAACTGCTTCTATTCTAAAGACTCCCTTCTCGTGGACTGACAGGCATCAATGCATGTCTGCAGGCCCGCCATGGGTAAGAACACCAACACATGCACGCAAGCATACACACACAATGGGTCATTCAACCACTGCTGCTCTACATACCTGGTTTAAGAATGAGATTTGTCCCCCCTTCTTTAAGGTATACTTGTGCATACATGTGTCACTTAGCATATATTAAAATACAAAATGTTTTAAAACATTGTTGTGCCTCAATTTAAGCAAATCTGTAACTACTCATGCAAATCTGCATAAAGCGGAAAAAGTTAGAGCTGGAAACTTCTCAACGTCAACAGTCGCCATCTTGGCTACATAACAGAAGGGGAGGGGACAGTAGTTTATATTTACTTCCATTATAAGTAGATGGAAGCTGCTTCCAAGAAAGCCCTTGTGCCGGAAATATAAATCCACACGTGGGTTTTCATGTGACAGCATTTCCCCTGCCTCCCTCCTGATTGCTGTCAACGTGTTTACCTCTATTGTGTTCCCTCGTTGTAATAAATCCTTCTCATCACTACAGCGTTAAAGGTTTTGTCCCATCGATTATCACCTAAGTGTGGCTAAATCAAAATGCACCGATCCCGGTTCCTGCAGCGAGCGACCTGAGTTTTACATTCGACCCTAAAGCCACGCGCAGGACCCAAACCCCCAGTGGAAGAGCATGTGCGCGTATAAAGACGGTGCATGTCGGCCAGCACCGTCTCAAGGGTTGGGAGATTATGTCGACAAAAGGTGCACCTGGTGCTTTAGATTGAGTTTCTCTCCTCCCCTTCCTCCTTTTATCCCCCGTCCATCCCCCTCTCCCCGTCTCCTCTGACCATCTCCAACGTCACCCTGGGACTTTTATAAGATTAGACCTGCACAGCTTTTATAATTGTGCCACTAATGCACGTCAACAGACCGGAGAGACTAAGGAGACTTTTTCATAGCAGACACACCTCTTCTACGATTCTAGTTATGTTATCCTCAGATATAATCATGTATGGTGTGAAGGGGGACAGATAGGCTCAGTTACACAGGGCTAGTCCTTTTTATCACAATGTAAGAGTATCACGGGTCACTCCAAAGGAAGTAAAGTACCAATGCATTGATGCACAAAAAGACCCAATTACAAATAAAAGTGCTGCAGTTAAAATCATAATCAAGTAAAAGCACTCATACTGCAGGCCCACTACGTCTGATATTAGTGGTATTAATTGTGTGTTCATGGGAAATCTAGTTTGTTCTACTTATAATATTTTAGATTTCTATAATGTTTTGTTTAAATATTGGATTATTTTAAATCAATAAGGGGAAAAAGTCATTGTTTTTTGGTGCAATGGAAAAAGAGAAGAAGACACTGTTGATGCTGCAATGAATGCCTCTTATGTTATAAGCTTATATGTTATAACAGCTCCTAAATACATGTTTTTTATTCAATTGCTGCCAGATACATGTAAAGGTGAAAGGATGTTAACCTCTGAACTGTGGTGAATTAAATGTATAAAGTAGCATTAAATGGAACTATGTGTACGAATTCACTAAGCTTTAAATAATTAGACTTTATTTTACATTTTCACATTTAATGGGAGAGTTATGCTAAAAACTGTTAGCATTCAATAAGAAACATTTTTTTGTTACTGAATGAATCAAATCAGCCTCTCTTAAAATAAACCGTATAGAACCACTCTGCTTTTCATGTCTTGTATTTGATGCCACGGATGTTTTTAAGATGTCATTTCTGTGATAAATTCGTTACACATGTTGCATTAAGGCTTCTTGTGTCCACAGATGTTTTTTCAGGTTGAAATACATGTACAGTTCACCAGGAGAGCCCTTTTTGTTCTCCCTTTCTGAAGAGACACACCAGAGATACAAGTTAGCAGACGGCTCCTGTGTGTGTGTGTGTTTCAAGGTCTGCGTGATGCACACGCACGCACGCACGCACACACACACACACACACACACACACACACACACACACACACACACACACACACACACACACACTTCTGAACCCCTTGAAAACATCACCGCCATATTTTACAGGACTAATATCTCATCGCGGTATGCAACAAGTCCTGCACGCAGGACAGACACACGCGCACAGACACACACACACACACACACACACACACACACACACACACACACACACACACACACACACACACACACACACACACACACACACACACACACACACACACACACACACACACACACACAGCCTTTAAAGCTCTCTCGGCTCCCCCAGCAGTGAAACTGAATCAGCTGTGTGTGTGTGTGTGTGTGTGTGTGTGTGTGTGTGTGTGTGTGTGTGTGTGTGTGTGTGTGTGTGTGTGTGTGTGTGTGTGTGTGTGTGTGTGTGTGTGTGTGTGTGTGTGTGTGTGTGTGTGTGTGTGTGTGTGTGCTCTAGTTGAAAACACACACACTAGCCTTCCCTTACAGCCCAGGGGTCTCCAGTCTGCATAATAAATGAGGCCTGCTGATAGGTGGATGAACAGGGGAGGGGGAGGGCTCCCACACGCACGCACGCACGCACGCACACAGCCTGTATTATGGGTCTATACCATTTAACAGCTGTTGCCGGAGGAGAAATCCCAGGTCTCTTTACATGCTTGTTGTTCGCTCATTTATCGTGATTGCAGCTCCTCCTCTCTCTCTGATCTTCCAAACAGCCTCTGCAGGGATGTTTTCTGCAGTGTCCTTGAGCAAGGCACTTCGCACTCATCTGCAGCTTTTAATACGTGATGTTTATCAGCTAATCATAAAAACACAAACATACGGGGATGATTAGGATTTTAGGCTGATAATTTGATATGCACACTAAATCACTAGAAATGCTTGAGGAATACCTAAATCAAATCTGTCAAGTATAAAAAAAGATAATTTATAACACACCTCTCCTTTACCTCATCAATTCAATGTAATTATTTTACACGGACACACATGAAGTTCCCCGAACTGGCCATCACTAACCAGAGTTATTTCATAATATCTCACATAGCCAACCATCAGGAAGTAATTATCGGTAATGATCTGCCGGTGACTGATCTATTTTTACCTGATGATCAAACCAGATCTCATCGGAGAACTATATCCCGTCACATTCATTATAATCTCCACACACACATCCATCTCTGCCAGCCCCACCTGTCCCTGTAATGGAGTTCATTCTCCACCCATTCACACTCAGGGTAAATACAGGAAATACACTGAAGAGGTTTCTTATTGTGTGCAGGTTAGATGTAAGCATTTTAAATGGGAATACATCTGAATGAGTGAGTGACTTTAGACCTGTGTACGATACATTTCTGGCCCTTTTTTGCATTATGTTCTAACAGGTTACTTTGGATAATAATCCTTTTTTTTTGGGCAAATAAATACAAATATTGGAAAATATATACACCATTGACTAATCATGCGTTTAAAACAAATTGACTTATAGAAGCCAAATAAAAAATGCAACTTGCAAAGAAAAAGGGAGTTTATATATAAGTTTAATTGAATGTATACATAATTTAGTGCACTTCTGTGTGGGTCCCCTGCAGTTTGCAGCGGTGGTCGATGGTCTTTAAAATACCACAGTGGAGGTCACCATAAGAGACAGCAGGCTGTACAATCTCCATCCAGTTGAAATATAAATATAATAAGAATATAGTGCAGAATGAATTGATTAAACTAAAACAATGCTATCAAAAACACCACTACATTAGTACAATTATAAATACTGTAAAATATGGTTATAGTAAAGGTTTAGGAAGTGACAAATCACTCACTGTAGGCTTCATGTATGTTATAATACACACATCATGTGTAACAGGCTACATGCTAAGTAGTTGAAATACACGCCAGAGCCACGGAGTGTAATCGCTTCCTGCTTCACATAACCGTATTTAAAACCCTTACCCTAACATTTAGGCAGAGTGTGGAAATTATCATAATTAAAAATCATTTTTGCATGCAACATTTTGTTCTAAAAATCTCGCGTGACTCAACATTATCGCGGGTCCTCAGACAAAAACGAACCCGCTGCAGGCTGCAGGAGAGCCGGGCTCTGCAGAGCTGCATTTCCCCTCTCGAAGGGGGAAAAGCAGAATACAGAACACCTCTTCTCCCCTCCTCTCCCCGCTGAGGTTCATTCTCTCTCGGTGCTCGGTCGAGTTTTCCTCCCCGCTTGTTGGAGGGTTTCTGAGCTGCTTTCTGCTCGCCGGTAGGCAGCGGAGGAGGAGCGGCTCTCTGGCCGGGCAGCAGTGCACTACAGGCGGCAGGAGCGGAGCAGGAGCCGCTGAGTCCCGGAGAGACGCTGCAACACGCCCGGCGATGAACGCTTAAAGGCGTCTGCAGATCAACAGTTCCCCCGCAGATCAACAGTTCCCCCGCAGATCAACAGTTCCCCCGCTTACAGCTACATATAACCAATATTATTTATACAGTCTTATATCCGAAATAAAGTGTTAATTTGTACTAGCCTATTTCTTTGTTTGCCGGTGTTTGCAAACACCAACATACACAAATAGATATAGATTTTTTTTTTTTTATATATATAGTTTTTTAAAAATTGTTTTGTATTTATATAAAACACGTTACATTTTTCTGTAATTGTTTGCGGTTTTATTCAATGTTTTTAGTAATTGTTTCTCAACTGCAAGAATCCTATCTATTTTTGCTGTGGACATATGTAGCTAGGTATGGTGTGTTCTTGTTGTTGTTGTTGTTGTTGTTGTAAATGATTTCATTGAACTAAACTGCAAGTACTCACGTGGTCCAGTGCTAACATGTCGTTATGGGGAGTTGTTCTTGTCTGTATTGAGGGACAGAGGGTGTTGTAAGATTGTACAGAAGCAGTCATTTAAGACTACATGAATAAAACTGAGCAGACGGCCTTTCAAAATAAAATGAACAATGTTGCAGTCTGTGTACCTTTAGGACATCGCCAAGAAGCTCAAAGGTGACTAAAGATAGAGTGTGTGTGTGTGTGTGGGGGGGGGGGGGGGGGGTTGACAGAGGAGTGTCACTACTAACCAGAAGAATACGAGCTATCGGAGAATGAAGAGGGATGAGGCAGAGTCCTGCTGCTTCTCCTCACCACCATTATCCTACAGGAGGGAAACCTGTGGGGGGCACGCGCACACACTAACATTCAAACACACACCCTGGGAATCTCCTCAGCTGTTCCCCCTTCTCTCTCCTCCTCCTCTTCCTCCTGCCTAAACACCTCTGCTCTGCGGCTCTGGTTCCCTGCAGGTTCCTGGCCATGAGGCTCCTAATGGCAGCCACTCTGTGATGATTTACGCTGCATTACTGTACACACTGCCTCCTGCTGATGGTTTATTACATCTCTGTTTACTGCTCTTTGGTCTCTCTCTGAGGCTGGGGCCTAATTAAATAATTTAACTGAATTACCAAACATATGCCAGAACCTGTATATAAATTACTCATGGTTAACTTGTTTTATGTTTGTGCGTTCATTTCTGCTTGGCTGGAGAGGAGTTCTCAGTTCATCCAGGATGATGAAGAGGAAGATGGCAGAGTGGAAGTCTGGGAAAATAATGTTCTGCAAACCAGCAGGATCTATGTTTAATGCACATGTAGGTGAGTGTGTGTGAATGGTTTATTTTTAGTTTAGGAAATAGGAGAATTTCTCAGTTCATAAAGGAATAACGAATCCTTCAATTAAATAAAAATAGCACATTTGGACGGTGACAAATTAAGAGAGTGTCTTGAGCTGTGGTTACATTTAATTCAAATAAACTAGTAACTATTTTAAATGCTGTTTTTTTTGTTGCATCATTTAATAACACATTAATTTATATGTGTTAAAAAACACATTTTGGGGCCCCTCGTACTATTACATCAGTGTGCAGATGGTAGTTCCCCAATAGCTAATTCTAGCGAAAATCATCTGTTCCCTTTTTGAATTAATCTGTATTCATGGTTCTGTGTATAAAAAACTACACACATAACGAGTAAAGAAAACAGAAAGGGATACCTACATTTTAAATGCATAATGTGTGTGTAGTAATTGCAAGCTGTGGATTTTTTTTCTCTCCAATCTCTTCTGTTTAACTCTGTTAAGCTATCTTGGTTGGAGTTTTTTGGAAAACAAAAATGCAAAACAATAAAGAACGCCTCATTGAGTAGCTCCTAGCTTAGCCTCGAACACAACGAGGCTGCACGCTGCAGACAGAGGTTCTGTTTCTGCAGAGCATTCCGCTATCTGCTCCGTGTGTGGGTCAGTGTGTGTGTGTGTGTGTGTGTGTGTGTGTGTGTGTACTAACATCGGAGTTTACCAGTGTTTTCAGTTTGTGATCAGGCTCCTGGTCGGGCAGCCCAGGGGTCCTCCATCAGCTGGTAAGCCCTCCCACCCCGGGGTTTCTGGGGGGGGGTGATCGATGATGGACACAGCAGCTTTGCCGTGTGTGTGTGTGTGTGTGTGTGTGTGTGTGTGTGTGTGTGTGTGTGTGTGTGTGTGTGTGTGTGTGTGTGCGCGCGCGCTATTACCAGGAGCAGAGGGGAGGCAGGTCTGATGGTGGAGGCTTATAGAAGAGAGGGTGGCGGTTGTGTGTGTGTATATTTAAACAGCCTGGGTTTGATTGACAGGCCTGATAGTGAGGGGGGGGGGGGGGCACGGTGAGGGATGTTTGGTAGTGGGGGGGCTGGCTGAGTGAGCAAGTGCTTGAGAAAAGAGAAGAGAAAAGGGGGTTTGTGTTGTTGAATGCAGGTTAGATTGTGTGTGTGTGTGTGTGTGTGTGTGTGTGTGTGTGTGTGTGGTGTGTGTGTGTGTGTGTGTGTGTGTGTGTGTGTGTGTGTGTGTGTGTGTGTGAGAGCAGGGAAGGGGGACTGGAAACTCCCGTGTAGGGGGTATTTTGGGGGGAGCAGGGGTGCAGGAGGAAAGTGAGCTTTTAATTACCAGGGCAGAAGCAGATGTAGCAGAATGGTGCCCCCACCTCCACACACACACACACACACACACACACACACACACACACACACACACACACACACACACACACACACACACACACACACACACACACACACACACACACACACACACACACACACACACACACACACCACACACACACACACACACACACACACACACACACACACACTCTTGGCAGCTGGAAATCATCAGCCTTGGTGGGTGGATGTGTGTGCGTGCGTGTATTTGTTAGGACAGGAGCCTTGAAGCACATTGTTTACATGTAAAGATGTTCAGCTTCTATCGGCACTTCTTACCTTGATGATCCCCCCCCGCTTATTACTGAATAGGTAACGTCATGCTGCCATATTTAACTAAATGAGTGCCTCATAATGTAAACCAAGGTTGATGTCTTAATTGACATTGCTGTAATTAATTTGGAATACAATTAATTACAAATACATATTTTCCAGGTGCAGGGATCACAGGATCAATAGAATAAATATATCTAATATTTCTATATTATTTTACGAGTTATTAACAGTCTTCTGTACTATGTTGTGCTTATCAAGTTGTTTACATTTGCCTTAAATGTTACATTACTCAATTTTTGAGTATCTTATAACATCTAGCCACAGGCAGTTTTTAAAAATACAAATAGAATTAACACATGATCAGTGAAAATATTGCAGTATATTAAGTGCATTAAATATACTGAAATATTCGTCAGTCTTTTCTGACCGGAAAAAGTGTACAATTTGAAAATAGGATTTGCATTATATTTTGTTCACAGAGTGATAAATACCACTGAGGATTAGCTCAATACATCTGTGAAACAGCAACACATCTTTACAACTGATGGAGCAACGTAACTAAAGCATCATTTGAAAACACTTCTTGATACAAAGACAGAAAGCTCTTGTTAGTTTTATCCAGAGTGTTTCTTTATTTTTGGTGTTTTGAAATACATTGTCAGATTTGTTCCCCTCCCATTATTTTCCACCTGTATAAAATGTATCCGAACAAATGTGTGCAGATGAAAACACGGTGCCGAGTATAAAATGACTTCTCATCATGAAAACGGTGCAAAACTTAAAAAAGAAACAATGTCCCTGCACATAAAAAAATAAATTAATACTTTGTGTGTCCAGTCACTGGTCCTAAAGATTCACACACAAGCTGAGGCTTCATTGGCTTTCCTTCACACCAGCACGGCCAATCACAATCACTTATGTACACCAACGGCCAATGAGAAAGGTTTATGTACACTTAACGAGGTAAAAACTGTGATGACACATCCTCCTACGAACAGCTATGTACAGCCAGACCCCGCCCCAATCAGCCAACTAGCAATAGCTTCTAGCTTTCAAACACAACACAGGTAGAAGTCATCAGACGGGTTTTACAGCAAGATGAGGGAAAGAAACAAAACAAAGAAAACGTTACACAGTAGTATAAAAACGATGTTAGGTGGCAACACCAGCGGGCTTTTTAAAATATATCTCCTTATGCCCTTTACACAAACCCCAAATAAATAAAAAGCACAATACAAAGTTGGCTTTGATATCAGAGAATGCAGCAGAATAATATTTCCTGGTTTTTATTAAACGCACGTCCACCCTGATGAGTCTTATTGTAATCTGTTGCCTTAGCAACGCAGCTTAATTACCAGTAGCATAAACTGGTGCAGGGGTGATGTGTTACTGAAGGCCGACCCGGAAGTTAGCATCGCAAATACTCCCCCGTCAAAAAGCCGATCGGATTTCTTCATTGGCTTTTGGATTATTGCAGAAAATAAGATCTGTGGAAAACACACATTTCAGATACGCTTTGTTCAGCAGGATATGATGATTTTTTAAAAGCGTAAATGAAAACACGAGAAGTAAAACGATAACGTAAGGCTATAAAGGAACTACAGCACGGTCACATCACCACCGCTAACCTAAAGGCGGCTCATGTTGGGTGTGATGACGTTTAGTCGTCTCATTTAGACACTTGTTAGCGACCGCGTTTTTTTAATTAACCAGTGATGTATCTGGTCCAACTCGTGTTAACCACAGAACTTATTTCAAGCTAACAACCAAAAACACATTCATAAAAACAGTTGGCTTTAACAGGAGGGAGCTGGAAGTGGTCAAATGCTAACTCATTTCCGGGTCTTTAGGACTCATTCCTGCGCCACTCTATTGTGAAGAGTTGGGCCGAGTGACAGGGACTCGGGTAGAAGGGACACAAGTCCTCCACCTTTGGCCTCAGGCACTTTGGTGTGGCCCCCGACTGGCCTCACTGTGGTGGTTTGCGTTAGGTCCTGATAGCTGGTCCTGCTCGAGAGGTAAGGCTGACAACCAACTGCATCCTCTCTCTCCGTGTGAGTCTGTGTGGATTAACGCATCCCTCTGAACATTCAACGTGCTGCGTATTCCTTTTTTTTTTTTTTTCACATTCCCTGAGTGAGCCCCCTGTATCTGGCCCAGAGAAGAGACAGTCAAAAGCAAGGCTTCTGCGGTGACTGTATGAGGCTTGGGTCACCGACATAAAGAGACAGTGAGAACATGTGGGATATTTTCACAAGCCTCTCACTCAATAGTCCCCTCGGGATCGCTGCGAGACAGATGTCAAACACACATCTGCTACTGTAAAGTCCTGTAGTGGGGAATTCTTTTTTTATATATATTTTATGTATTTCTGCTATATATTTTTTATGTTTGTAGTTCTGTGTGTGCTAGCTTGTGTGCTGAGTTAGCAGAGGCCCTGAGAGAGTGAGACAGCAGAGTGGGATGTTAGTGTGGACGATGGAGAAAAGAGACACAACGAAAAGAGAGGAAATTAACGTGACACACACGAGAGAGACGTGAAGAGATTAGAGAATAAAACATTGAGATCAAACACACCATGTGCTCATTACTGACACGAAGTTGCTACCAGTGATATCGAAACAAAATGACCTCAACAGTGACAAAAACTTGAAGCAGCACTAAAGCTAAAAAAACCTAAAACCGGATGGACATAAATAGCACAATGTATCTGATTCCTGACATAAACCTCCAGCTGCAGATGCACGCCGCCACTCGCCATAGTGTGTGCTAATAATCCAGCAGGAACGCAGATTTCTCTGCTGCACTGAACCACAAAGTGGACCCACAGCCTCCCGAAGACTCTGCATATTTATTTTAAAAGAAAAAACAATAACCCAAAAACAAAGAGCATCTGCCGTCATGTCTTCTCCTGACCCGCCACGCCCAGCGCCTTCTCGCCGAGCCGCGGCTTCTGCGAGTCGGCGTGAGCGTGCTGCATCGCCAGGAAGGGGTTGGCGGTGATGGCGCTCTGGTTGTTGATGGGCAGCTGAGCGGAGGACATGGAGGACATGGAGGGGATCTGGGCGGAGGAGGAGAGCGACTGAAGCTGCTGGAGCTCCTGCTGCTGCTGCATCAGCTGGTAGAGCAACACCTGCTGCTGCTCCTGAGGGAGAGAGGGAGGAACAACAATATTTGACTAATGTGCAGGTCGTAATACTCATTTTGCGTTGTCAATGCTGTACATCTACTGTATGGTCATGTCAATAAAGCTTTTGAATTGAATTTAGAGAGGGACAAAGAGGGAAAGGGAGGAATACAAAGCAAGGAAATAGAGGTTGACGGAGAAAAGTCAACATTTTAGATGACAAAAGGAAACGAGAGTTGGATAAATAAGAGTGGGATTATAAGGGGTAAGGGCAAGAGGTGAAAGATAAGAAATCAATACAGGGAATGAACAACAAAAAAAGAATTGCATGCATGTACGCATGTACCTATGAAAACAAAAGCTTTCATCATCACATTTAGCTGGTGTAGGCGATGGCTGTGTGTGTGTGTGTGTGTCGTACCGCTGAAGGCTGTGCAGAGAGCAGCTGTTGGAGCTGATGGTGCTGCAGGAGGAGTCGGTGCTGCTCCGACAGCAGGCCGAGCCGCGCAGCGCTGACCAGACAAAACACAACACACACCACTTTAAAACACGGCTTCAACACATTACAGGTTTACAAAGTGGACTGCAGTCAAACGCAACATGCAGAGAACACACGTGTCTCAACACATGACATCGTCTTCCTTGAAACTTCTTCAAAAGCAAGACAAATGGATTATCTCCATACATTAACTTCACCACTCACAC
This sequence comes from Pseudochaenichthys georgianus, assembly GCF_902827115.2. Taxonomy (NCBI): domain Eukaryota; kingdom Metazoa; phylum Chordata; class Actinopteri; order Perciformes; family Channichthyidae; genus Pseudochaenichthys; species Pseudochaenichthys georgianus. The sequence continues at coordinate 1,950,620 of NC_047522.1, read as the reverse complement.
TAAACATCCAGCACTACAATTATATCACAAACAAATCTAGTTTTGGTTTTGGGAGATAAGGGGAGCTCCAGGTTGCTGTGACGCTGGACTGACTCCAGTCTCACCTGTTCTTACTAGCTGCTGAGCTGCAAGAATCCAACACGCAAGCAGAAGGAAACAGAAAGGAGAGGAGGAATAAAGCTCACATTCAAACATCTGTAGAGACTCAGAGAAAGGGTTCGTGCATGATCCCTGACATAAGGAGTGATTGTGGAGCTTTGATTTGTAGGATGTGAGAGAGTGACGTTAAAGGCATCTGGAGCGGTTGATCTTAAAAACTCTTCTACTATAGAATATGCAGAAATTCCTAAATCTGCAGAATAATTGTTGCAGACTATTTAGATAATGGATTGATAGTTATAAGTATTTCTTCATGCAATGTCAGACATTGCTGATGCCTCCCAACTATGCCCTGCTCGTCTCTGTCATATTAAAGTTAACCAACCAAGATATTTAAAGACTTTGAGAACTAGGATGGATATGTTTTACTATTTTACATACAAAACAAATTATCGATACAAAAATACTTCATTGGTATAGATAGCCCTCTTTAGCATAACTTCTGTCTTCTACATTCATTACACGTCACTTGTTAGACGCTTTTATCCAAAGCGACTTCACACTCAATACTGTGGGCAATCCCCACAGGAGCACTTTGGGGTGAAGGGTCTCGGGGACACAACGACATGCTGACTGCAGTGGGGTTTAACCTGATCCGAACACCAACGCACTAACCCACTGTGCCACAGCCCCCCACATTCAACTTTATTATCTGCTTATGTTTTATAAGACGCAGATTTCTGTTAATTAAAGCACTCGTACCGGTTATGAACGGGCAACAATTCCTAAATCTCCACAATAATTGTTGCAGACTTTTTTGATAATAGATCATAAATTATTTGGTTTTTTCCATGCAAACATTTCAGACATTGCTGATTTATCCCAACTATGGAGATTTCTCGCTGTTCTCTGTCATATTGAAGTTAAAGTCTTTAGACTAACACACCAAGATATCTAAAGACTTCGAGAAACAAAGATAGATAGCATAACTTCTGTCTTCTACATTCAGTTTTCTTATCCACTAATGTTTTTTCAGACGCAGATTTCCGTTAAAAAAGCACTCGTACCTGTTATGAGCGGGCATCGTAGCTGCTGCGGGGGTGTGGGGGGGGCCCGCTGGGTTCTGGATCACTCCGTTCAGACCCCCAACGATCCCTCCCATGCCCAGAGCGCTGCCTGCTCCCAGAGCTCCCATCAGCCCCGTCACCCGGCCGTTCAGCTGGGGGGGGCTCTGGGACACGGAGGGGGGGGTGGAGAGAGACGAGGTGGAGCCGCTGCTGCTGTGGCCCCCGCAGGAAGCTCCGTCCTAAAAGAGGAGAGGAACACTTTATGAAAACTTTCTGTTGGGAAAACCCTGAATGTCCTCTTCCAGCATGAGAGCAACATGATAACAAAGGCATCCCAGCTGTAGCTGTGAACATGACGGGATGTGTGACGACCTAGAAGAGCATCAGGACTGTTTGAGGCAGATGATAGCTATGTGATGAACATGATGACTCAGCCTCTATGGAGAGAGACATGTGACAAGCATGCTCATTTCTGACGTGGAGCTAATCTGAAGTAAACATTGAATACTGCTTTCTACTCCTCCATCTTGTGACTGTGTGACTCCCTCTCTTGGATATCAGCATGTGAAGGACACTGCTCAGAACTGATGCTCTGTATGTGATGACTCCTTCCCTTCTGGAGAGGATCACAAAGACTTTCTTTTGGTGACCATCACAAAATAACTACCATGGGATGCTTGGTACCGCATTAATGACACGTTGCTGCTCCGTATGTCTGAGGTTGTGTTTGTACACAATTTAAACTGTGGTTTCTTACCTGAGCTGACGCAGGAAATGACGAGTCGGTGCCTCCGAGATGGCCCCCTTTCAAATCTGCAACACACATGCATGCAGTTAATGATTTCATTCATTATTCTCTGTATTATGTTTTCAATCATTTGGACACAACATAGTGAGAAATGTCCTTTCTAAGTGATGTTGGTCCAAGGCCATGATTTCATATTGTTTTGTTTGATATTTCATAAAAAAAAATCATATCAAACACGGAAAATAATCTTTACAATTTGAGAAGCTGAGGCCAGAATATATTTGACTTACTGTTTTTGCTCGTGGGTGTGTTTGTGTACATGTGTGTGTGTGTATACGTGTCTGTGTGTACATGTGTGTGTGTAAACGTGTGTGTGTGTATACGTGTGTGTGTATAGATGTGTGTGTGTGTATACGTGTATACATGTGTGTGTGTGTGTGTGTGTATACATGTGTGTGTATACGTGTGTGTGTGTGTGTGTGTGTGTATACATGTGTGTGTGTGTGTGTGTGTGTGTGTGTGTGTGTGTGTGTGTGTGTGTGTGTGTGTGTGTGTGTGTGTGTGTGTGTGTGTGTGTGTGTGTGTGTGTGTGTGTGTGTACCAGAGGAGGGGGTGAAAGGCACTGATAGCTGAGCGCTGAGGAGCTGCAGTCTCTCCTTCTTCATGGTCAGATTTTTGATCTGTTCCTCCAGCCTCCGGTTCTCCTCCTGCAGCTGGTGGAGCGCCTTCAACATGCCCAGCACTGAGAGGGGAACACGAAGAGGACAACACATATTCATCACTCAGAGTCTTCGAGTGGAATTCAGCAACAGCACTTCCTGCTGAAACATGTTTGGTAAATCTATCTGCTCTGAGTTCCCACAGAGGTCTGAGATCAGAGCTGCTCTGACTTTCTGAAAGTCCAGTGCGTCCTTAAGGTGAAAGTATGCAGCTCTGCAAAGACTCCTCACCACTTTGTTCAAATACACAGTGACTGATTAGACAGGGGAACTCGGGGGGGGGGTCAGAGGTCAAGATCAGCTGCAGAACAGTGACGCTGGTGAGAAGCAGACGAGGCGACAAAGGCAACTCAGAGAGAAAAGGTTTTTACACACAGGAACTTAAACCTTTTAACTTCATGGCTAAAAATAGGCAGATAAGTGACGATAATAACACATTGGGAGCAAGAAGAGGCAAGATGTGGAACTAATGATCAGCAGTAGGGCTGTGTATCAAACTTTAAACCGTCATGAAAGCGTAACAAGTACCACAAGATGGGATCCCATTCCTCAGTTTAAACATCTCAAACGACACCAAGCCCTGAGTGTGAAGCCCCTGGTCTACAATACTGTTCTGGTTCTTGCATACATTGGTAAAAAGCTGGCATCTTTCATAAACATCTTTTTTAAAAACATAAGTGTGTTTTAAAATGTCTAATGTTACATTTCTCATTTATCAAAGCCATATCGGAGCAGAGAGTCATTTGACATAACTTAAATGACCCTCGGCTGCCATGGACAGTCTTACACTAACGTACATTCCCAAAGATATGGAAGTGACTGTTATTTTGTATATATTGATTGTTGTGCTTTTATTTACGTCTTAATGTGTGCATATGTATACATGTGTCTGTTGATTGTGTATATATATATATATATATGATGTACATAATTGTATACATATTTTTATATACATTTATATTTTTGCATTTGGGATTGTGGGAAACGGTATTTCGATCTCTCCGTCTGTACACACAAACTGAAAGACTGACAATAAAGTTGACTTTGACTTGACTTTGAGCCCTGTGTGTGATGGAGTATTCATCAGGTGTGTTACAGTGTGTGTGTGTGTGTGTGTGTGTGTGTGTGTGTGTGTGTGTGTGTGTGTGTCTCACCGTCCCCCTGAGCACCCTGCTGCAACAGGAAGCTCTGCCCCTCGTTCCACTGCCTCTCCAGGAGCTGCTCTATGCTGGTGGCCACCGGGGGCAGCGTCTCCCCCCCGCCTCCCCCTGCCCCTAGCAACCCCAGCGCCGGCCCCGGCAACGACCCCGAGGAGTCATAGCGGATCTGCAGGCCACCAATGGGGGAGCTGAATGAGGGGAGAGAGAGCGCCGATAGAAAGGGGGAGATAGAGAGGTCAATGGGGAGATTAACGACCCAACATAAACGTCAGACAAACATAGACACTGCTGGCTATAAAACTACATCAATTTGTTGTTACAGTGGCCTCTAGTGAAAAGGGGCCAGGCTTGTGTGTGTGTGTGTGTGTGTGTGTGTGTGTGTGTGTGTGTGTGTGAGGCAGAGAGAGACAGACAGACAGAGGGAAGTGAACTGTCTTGATGCGATAAATCTAACGTGCTGAAACAATCTGTTGAGTGTGAAAGAGAGGAAATGAGGGACAGCAGGAGAGTCGGAGAGACGGGAGGAGAGGTGCGTAATGCGGGGAAAGTAATGTCAAGATTATATCACTTTTAATCGCGCTGCAAACTTAAAAAACGCTCATATTTAAAGTGTCACTGTCACAGCTATATTCATAATAAGAGGCTAAATAGTTAATCTTCAAGGTGTTCAAAATGTCATTAAATTAGCTTAAAGACTAAATCCAATATTTCTGACACAATATTCTTCTGTTAAAATATTAAATCAAATGTCACCCCTTCCCACGCACACATCATGTCTCCTTAAGGCAAGATGTAAAAAGCAAAATACTGGAAATTGTAACCAACCTCATCAAGTGAAATTATCCATCCCACAGAGAAGTAGAAACAAACAAAAACAGATTTGTGACGTCAATAATCCCATCCTGAGAGATCCATGCAAACACTCCCAGATGCAGGAGATGCAGAAAAGCAGACTGTCCTTCCATGTGTGATTAAAAAAAAGAGAGGATCTGAGTGGAGTTGAAGGATGGTTACCACCTTCAAAAACACACGTTATCGTTGGCTGAGAGAGGGTAGCCTGTAGGGGTGAGAGCGAAAGGGAGAGTGTGCATGTGTGTGTGTGAGGAGTGAGAGAGGAGGCGAGGGGCCAGCGGAGGGAAAAGCTAGAGAGGGGGATGGGTGAGGAGGGGGGGCAGTGAGGAATGTAAATGGGGAGGGAGCATCTGTGTGTGTGTGTGTGCTCACCGCGGGGTGGTCTTGGGAGAAGCTCTTATGGAGAAGCCCTGAGCTCCGATGCCACTGCTGCCGTCTCCCACCTCCTGATCTACACACACACACACAGAAAGAAAAATCAATCGTACATAAAGACACGCACTGAGCCAGATAAAGTTAAAACCATGACATTTACAGGTTGTTCTGGTTAAGTTCTGTCCACGCTGAAACACGGCAGGAAATCTCTTCTTTGTTTTATTTTGGTGCGTAAATAAATAATTTGGGAATCACAGCGCGGGTTAATCTGCTGCGTCTGTGATGGTCATTTAATTGAGACTTAATACATTTCAGTCTGTAAATACAAATATAACATGTTAATGGCGAAGAGAATTTCCTGCACAATTCCACAGGGACAACATGCATATAAATACAGCTTAATAACTGCATTGAGTGACTGGCTGAATAAAACATACACAATGAGTCCGTTCAGAAAAATGTCTCGAGCCTAAATCTTCTTCATGGGGTCTATTGTACCATCAGATTTAACACTTATATTCATGACTGTGTATCAGTGATAAACCCGCTTCTAAATCTGTATTTATATTATATATCTGTCCTGGCTTACAGTACATGTTGTCCTCATCAACTGTCCAGCTTTGATGATTACTTTATTTGATATTAACTTTTAAATTAATGCCAACTATTATTGATAATTGATGCCTCGGTTTGACTAGATTTTGAAGAAACAAAACACAGTATTCCAGCTTCTTTAACTTAGAGTTTTTTTTACCGTCAGGAAGCTGATCATTCGTGACCAAGAGGATTGACATTACGGCTGCTCGATTATGGCCAAAATCATAATCTCGATTATTTGGGTCGATAATTGATATCACGATTATTAAAAACGATTTACTTTGAAAACATCCATTTATCGGAAACACAATGTGAACAGTATGTTTTTAACAGTCGATTACTCTGAACTTTAAGGATAACTCGACTGAAAAGCCAATAAAAACTGATCGATGTTGTTTTCGTAATCGTTGCAAGACAAAAATCGTAATTGCGATTAAAATAGGATTAATTGAGCAGAGGATGTTTTCATGGGCTTTGGGAACAACGGGGTGTTTTCACCGATTAAAGGGCATTTTATAAAACAAACAACGGATCAATACATCGAGAAAATTACCTACGGAATAATCAACAATAAAATAATCATTAGTTGCTTCATTAGTTTTTTTTGGAGATAAGAAATACCATCTGAGAACCAAAACAAAGACGTGTTGACGTATCGTCATCCTGGCTGTAACCTCCTAAACTTCCCTCTCTTTCACAGCGAGCTTCTTTCAGCGTCTCTCCTCCTCTGAGGGTCCCCCCCCCCTCTGAGGGCCCCCCCCCCTCGGGCCCCCGGCCAGACGCTTCTTTTCATTTTCCTCACTGAGAGTAATGAATCACACATGCACGCAAATGCACACTTTTGCATTTACACACTCCCCTCTACTTAAGACAGTCAATCCCAGCTTTTACCCCCACCGGGTCACCTCTGCGGTCCCTCGCTCGCCCTCTTTCTCATCCCCTCTTTCTCTCATAACGCGCTCCCTGCAGACACTCGAAAGCAAAGAGGAGCGGCTGCCAAAGCAAACAGGCTGCATGCATACAAACACGTGCACACCTTTCACGTTTGTGCCCACATGACCCTGACTGGTCCACAAACACGACTTCACGCCGTGTAGCTGCACACGTGCTGCACAAACGGTGTGTGTGTGTGTGTGTGTGTGTGAGGGCACGAACAATGATTTTCCTTATTGGGGAGATTAAGTGATTAGCCGGTCGACGGAAAATAAATCAGCAATGATTTTTTAAATCAATGATTTCTGTAAATGTTCAAATAAAAATGCAAAACAATTCCTGCCCTTCAGACGGTTGGCTCGTCTCATTGGGATATACGGAATCACACCGGGCGCAATTCTCCACTTTCTGAAGAAAAGGTTGATCTAGTTCTCAGGAAAATACATGGGAAATTAACTAGTTATGATATTTATAGATATTCAAAAAAATAAATAATAATAACCTACATTTTAAAATCAAATAAAAAATAATTTGTATTCAAACGCTTCTTTACTAGTGCTTACTTAAATGTTATATATTAAATACAATTAAAACATAATTTTATCTAATATAAAAAGTAATATATGTTTCAAATAAAGCAGAAAAAGTTGCTTTCACAGGGAGACAATCTGGCAACACACACACACACACACACACACACACACACACACACACACACACACACACACACACACACACACACACACACACACACACACACACACACACACACACACACACACACACACACACACACACACACACACACACACACACACACACACACACACACACACACACACACACACACACACACACACACACACACAGCCCTGTGGCCGCCTGTCAGTCAGCTGATTAGTGAGTTGACCCGCGGGTCAACGTGGATCTGGCTCTGATGACGGCTGACTGGCAGCAGGAACTAACTACCTTCCTCCTCCTCTTCCTCCTTTCTTCTCTCCTCTCTCTTCAGCCAGATGTCTTGTATCAGGAAGCGGCTCTTCTCATTTCTAAAACCACGTCTTACTCCTTCATCAGCTCCTCTGGACAGATAACCACCCTCCCGTTTTCTCCTCAAAGCAGCTCCCGTTCCCCCTCCTCCTCCTCCTCCTCTTCCTCTTCCTCGTCCACCCTCCTCTTCCTCTAACCACAGCTCAGAGTTTAATGTTTTACATGTAAGCGATACGTGTGTGAGCCGTATTTGTTTGTGTTTGTGTGAGAAGGGAGAACAATCAACGCAGTGTAACAGGATCCGAGTGGGCGGAGCTTGAAAATATCCCGAGTGCTGACCCCTGACCTCTCTGTGGGGCCGCGGGGGCGTGACCTTTCCATTATCACCCTCACCCTCACACACACAGTCACATTAGGTGTGTTACCTGCTGCCGGTGAGGCCTCGGACTGAGCGATGAGAGCTGCCATGGCTGAGTTTGGATTCAGCCGGTTACCGAACATGTGGGAGGGGGCGAGGTTAAAGACGGAGCCGCTCACCTGGAGACAGAGAGACAGAAAGTAAGAGACAACAAGACTGGTTTCACTGGGATTGATTCAAACTGCTGTTATGAGTTATTTAGAAGAACACTTAAATTTGCCATGTTCTCTTTTATTGTATAGCTGATGGTTTAGAGACAGAAGAAAGGGAACAAGGAAGCGAGGTGTACAAAAAGTCCCACAATGCGTGTTATCTGCATGACTAGCAGGAAGGAGTTAGAAAGGAAACATCCAGCAATGCCTGAAGTGTTAAAACAGCTCCTATTCAATGGTAGAAAAATAAGTATGAACACAAATAAAAAACATTTAATATAATATTAGGGCTACAATTTAAGTTATTTTTTTAAAGACTCATTATAATGAATACATGGAACTATTAAAGTTAAGTGTATAAAATATCACAACATTAAAACATGTCAATTTAAATGTTCCAGATTTTGCAAACAATTCTAATAATTTAATTGATAATGATACAAAACAGAAACAAATATTGGCTGAAACTTTAAAGTGTTTTTGTTTCTTTGGTGTGTATTCTACAGTGCATTTAGCTTTGAGTGAGAGGAGTGGCTTTGTATTACATTTTTTGGGAGGTGTTCTGTAAATTTAATTAGCCTAAATCAAAATCTGAAAATCAAGCTAATCACTATTTAAATTCCGCACTATTGATTACACATTTTCAGAAAGTATCTACATCCTATGTCATGCCAATTAAGCTTTTTAAATTAGTACAAATTTCAATGTGGATTTGACAACTTTCATATCATTACATGTAGATAAAAACATGGATACGTTATGGATGCACGGATCATTATTCAGCTTCTCACACACACACACACACACACACACACACACACACACACACACACACACACACACACACCCCCCCCCCGACAGTACGCTGACATGCTGACAAAGTGTTTCTGATAGACGGAGTTTAATCCAATTAAGGCATTTCCCAAATAAGGACCGTGCACTGAGGGGTGGGGTGAGACGTTAGAGGGCGGAGCATCGGGGGGAATCAGGTCTGTCTCAAAAGAACAAAATGGCTGACTGCTGGTGTTTAAACGCTCCAGCCAAACACACACCAGAAACATCATTTCTGTCACTTCTCGTGAAGCTGAAAGAATTACATAATTCTTCTTAAGTCGCTGAAGAAAAAGGTTATTTTTTGGTTATCAAAGAAAATGTAATCATCAAATTGCTGATAAATTAAATATCAATAATAACCCGGTTTCCTAAACTTTTTATGGTTTGACAACAAATATTTTTGAGCGGCACTTAAACAAATAACTTTTTTATATGAGCAGAAAAACTAAATCCTGTATTTATTAAGGCTTTCGTTAAATATTCAGCTTCTCAAGTCGTTCCTGTTTCTGGGTGGGAAAGAATAACGTCATTACCTCTCATTACAAATGGATGGACCTGGTGTCTCTGAAATAACAGAAAATGGGAAAACTTCCTGGAAACTCGCATCACTGTTTAGCGTTAAACCCAAACACAGACCTGTACCCTCCGTGCACCCCCCCCCCCTCACTGAAATGACTTCAGATGTCTCCCCACCCCCCCCCCCCTCACTGAAATGACTTCAGATGTCTCCCCACCTCCCCTCGCTGCCATAACCCAGCCCCCTTTCCATCAACATTCATTTTTCATTCACAGTCTCTCGCACTCCCCTTCTCTGTCCTGGGCCGACACACACACACACACACACACACACACACACACACACACACACACACACACACACACACACACACACACACACACACACCACACACACACACACACACACACACACACACACACACACACACACACACACACACACACACACACACACACACACACACACACACACACACACACACACACACACACACACACACACACACACACACACAACACACACACACACACACACACACACACACACACACACACACACACACACACACACACACACACACACACACACACACACACACACACACACGGCGTGATATCCTGTGCTTCCCTGGGCCTCCCGTCCTCTATAATATGTGCTGAACAGAGAGGAGCGGGGCACGATGAAGACCAGGCCATACCCCCCCCACACACACACACACCACACACACACACTTGCCCCGATCCCTCCCTCCCTACACCTACCCCTCCATCCCCACTGTGGTGCTTGTCAGATGTCATTACATCACAGGACAACAGAGGGAGAAAAAGAGAAATGGATGGGGACAGAGGGAAGGAAGGTCGAGGGTGACAGAAAGTGTGTGTGTGTGTGTGTGTGTGTGTATGTGCGTGTGAGAGAGAGAGAGAAGAAGAAAGAGAGGTGGCAAGTGGACACGGGAGAAAAATGGAGTAGGGTGGACAGAGACAGAGCAGGGTCTTTGGAGAGGTTTTGAAAGGGTGGACTCTTGGGTCACCGATTGACGATTTACAAAAATAAAAGTTTTGGGGGAGCTGACTGAGTTAGAGTCAGTGCCCTCACAAACCAACAACAATTACAAAAAGCCTAACAATAGCAGCTTTAGGTCTGAACTATCTACAGAATTGAATTAGACTTGGATAAACCTGCTCAGCTGTTGCTTCAACATCTCAGGTCTAAATAGGAATATTTTGAAAATGTTCCTACAAATGTTACATCCATAAAAAACCCCAAACACTTGAAATAAATAAATCTAAAATAGGAGGTATTTTTCTTAAAGTCTTGAACACATTTCATAACTTTCCCAGATGCTTTTTTCCAACATTAAATGGTATGAATTATAATGGCAAGTGAGTATTAAGATAACACCGCAAATGTGTTTTTCTCCTTTAAATGTCAAAAGTAATAAGTCCCTGTGTTCTGAGTAGATTACCACACACACACACACACACACACACACACACACACACACACACACACACACACACACACACACACACACACACACACACACACACACACACACACACACACACACACACACACACACACACACACACACACACACACACACTAATATGCAGTGTATTAATAACAGCGCTGAGAGATTTAGTGAGGAGGACGTTTAATTAGTGTGCTTTGGTTTATTTTTGTTCCCACCGTTATCTGTGAGAGATGTGGCTGAATTGGTGTGTGTGTGTGTGTGTGTGTGTGTGTGTGTGTGTGTGTGTGTGCGTGTGCGTGTGTGTGAGAGAAAGAATGAAGGAATGAAAAAAGAAAGAAGATTACACTGCACATTTAAGTACTAATTTGATGACCTTAAAACCCTTTCAATAACATACAACAAAAACACATCTGACACCCGAGCCTGCAGTTATCTAGTCGTGTTGATTTGAATAACGGGAACATTCAGTGTAATGTGTCCTTGCCTCGGCTCACAAATCGGAAGCTAGTTAAACGTTTTCTTATATGTAAAAATGTACACGTTGTCCTTCCACCTCCATCTGAGCCGAGTGTCCGCTCCCTATTTAACGTATGAAGACATCGGTATTGGACGTGGTGGAAATGTCATTGTTACATTTCGGTCAAATTAAACCGAAAAACTAGACCCGATCATCCGTTCCTTATCCACATGTGATGCCACCCGTCCTACAATCTCAGATATTTGAAGAACATTCCAGAAAGGAACATTGAAACTAAATGTCAGACTTTTTAATGATTTGCTGGGAGCCCAAGGAATAAAAGAACGACAGAGAGACCTTTCCTGTACTTTCATGTATGTAAGAGTGTGAGGGTGTCATTGAGAGTTCTTTGCAGTGTGTGTGTGTGTGTGTGTGTGTGTGTGTTCGGACTCACATGTGTGTTGGCGGTGCTGGTGAGCGGTGCGGTGGCAGTAAACGGAGACGGAGAGGACAGTGAAGGTGTGGGCTGCTGCTGCTGCTGAGACAACTCAGAGCCGCCGACAGAGGCAGCTCCAGACCCCGAGGTCGACCCGTCAGCGCCGGAGAAAACACCTGTGGGGACACGAGAACATTAAATAACAAGAATACAAAACTGCGTAGAGGCTTGGCAGCGAGTCACAGTATGAAAAGCACGTGTACATATTAGAATGAGTGATACATGAGCTCTCTTTTGGATCAGTCGAGTCCTTGCTTTGTCCATAGTGGCTCGAGAGCGGTACATCGTGGATTAACATTCAGTGTAAAAGTTACTGATCTAAAATGTACAGCCAATGTAATGCTAAATGTAATGCATGATTTGATACATAGGGGTCGGATCATTTGGTTTCTTTATGATTTTATAAAACGGCATCCATTATAATAAACTCAAACACACAGCTGACGACTCAAATCATTAAGATTTCACAAACTCCGGAAAAAGGAGTTCAATAAATCTGCAAATTCTCATCTCTGTATGTTTTCTTTGTACAAATTCCAAAAACGCATTTTATTCAGCTTATAATAAATGATTCTTATATATATATATATAAAAAAAAGTTATAAATCACTAACAGAAACATATTGCTCCAGTTTCACACTCCCATACGCATGCTCCATTCTCTTATCTCTCTCCCTCCCTCCCCCTCACACACCCCTGTGCTCCAGGGATAAGCCCTGCCCCTGCCCCCCTTTGACCCCAGCAGAGGAGGGTGTGTGTGTGTGTGGGGGGGGGCAGGGCCCCTCAGCCCCACAAAGGCCTGAATGGCTCAGGGCAGCACACATTCACCGGGGGAACAAGAGATCTTTGTGCCAGGAGGGGGGAGAGAGGGAGAGCAGCAGAGAGAGAGAGAGGGGAGAGATATAGGAACACTGCGAGGGCCCTACATACTATTTATAACACTTTGTAATATGCACCAGAAAAATTGATACCCAAAGCAGGGCGGCCATGACTCGGGGGGCTCGAGCTGCTGCTGCAACATCAGGAGGATCTGATGAGACATAGGACTGCTGCAAACACCGAGATACAACGGGAGGAAATACAGATGTGGATTCATATTTACTTTATTATGTACGATTATGAGGTCGTTTAAAACCTCCAAAAGGTGGAAGCAGTTTGAGCAACCACTGTCCATGTATGCTGGGTGTCACGCTCGATTAAAAATGTTTGAATTACATTTAATTAATATTTGGAATCTATTTTCCTGAATTAGACAAACACGTTTTTTATTTCATTATCATTTTTTTGGCAAGAAGTAAATTATAATTTAAGATAAAATGCAACACCAGTTTTATAAATAAATGTGTGTTTTGTCTGAAATTCATATTATATCCAAGTTATTAATTCAATTAAATATCGTCTCTTTAAAGAGAAGAACATCTTGCTCCAACACACGGGTGAGTTCTGGGATTAAAGTGAAAAGCAGCTCCAGCTAAAAACCCTTCAACCCTCGCATTAAATACAAAACAACTACAAACAAATTCAATTTAACCAAAGAAAACGTTACATTTGTTTTTTTTATAGTCGCAGAGGAACGTGTACCGTCTTTTAAAATATTACAACGAGTGTTATCTTTACAAACTGATATTCCTTTAATAACTGCTTTTGATGGGAATTACAACTTCCCCTATAATAAAAACCGTAACCCCCCCCCCCCCCCCCCCCACACACACACACACACACGAGCTTGTAAAACTTCCACCCCGTGTGTGAGATCGATAACGTTAAGCCCCCGAAGCGCAGCCGCCTCCATCGACCTTCCTGTTCCTTCTCCCTTCCTGCTCACTACGTCTGTGAGCTTAAGGAATATCCACCTTGATTAGTTCAAGCCGGCTTTATCTCCATAGGAAATCTATGTCGTGAATTTAGGGAGGGTTAAGCTCAATCTAAAAACCAAGTGCATGGCGTCATACTCGGTTATTAAAGAGCTGTGTCTTCACTTGAACTCGCTGCTCGTTGTGTGCTGGAGGGGAACGTCCGGCCATGTGATGCTGAAGCTGGGGGGCCGTGTGGATTTTTTCAGTTGTAAAAACGGCAGACAGTCATTTAATCATGGTTAAAAATGGAATGTGGAGACAAACACTGAATACCATCCCGGCAACAGAGAGATTTATTATTCTGAGACATTTCTACCACCAAAGATAAACAGAAATGTATTCAAACATCGCAGCAACGTGTAGATGGCGCAGAGCAACACAGTCCGTGTGTGTGTGTGTGTGTGTGTGTGTGTGTGTTTGTTTGTTTGTCTGCATGCATGCATCACCTGTATGTGGGATTGCCACAGCCTGATAAAGCCATATTGGTTGCAGAATTAACAGCAGATTCAGCAATATCTAAGTGTTTTTGTGTCAATTCGAGGCGTAATTCAAACTGCTGAATAAATATATGGTACAAATATTTTCTGTAGCATATATTTATTCAGTTTAGGGAGGAGGATCACACACGTTGCACATAAAAGAGCTGTCACTTTAAGCTGTTTGTCTCCAATTGGTAGAGGTTTTCTGCTTAATGTGTGTGTGTGTGTGTGTGTGTGTGTGTGTGTGTGTTGTTTTTCTTCTTGTCTGGCGTTTAAAAGTCTTTGTTATTCTCCAAACATATTTTAAAGCTCCACCCACCACAGTGTTCAAAATAAATACACTTATTCCCGAAGTAAATCTAATTTGATTAACAATAAACTGCCTTTTTTTATTCATCGTAAACATAAAAACAACTTTAAAGAACATTTGAAATTGTGAAGTAAAATGTTTTTTTAAATCAATTTGTAAATAATTTATCTTTTTTTTTGTTTTATTTAATGACTTCGTTTTTTGTTCAAAATAAAACTATTTTTTGCAGACATTGAAACACGCCGACAGAAGATGCCTCGGTGTATCTCACATCACTTATTCTAATGCAGATTTGTACAGGTTTCATATTTTATCAACAGGCTTCATTTTGTATTTTCACAACTTCCTCTCGCGTGCGTTTAGCAGTGACACCAAACCGCAGGTAATTACCATTTAACTGAAATGAGTAAAACAAATCAATATCTGTCCTTAAAATAAATAACCTAATAAAAACAACTATGCCTCGATTTTTGTGTGTCTTTTCTTATTGTTTCCACACACACACACACACACTCTGGTCTGAATACATTCTCTCCTCCCCCACACACCAAGCACGTCCGTCCCATCAGTGACCCCCCTGCCGTCAAACATTAACCTAACCAAAATCTAACCCCCTGCCCCCCAACACATATCTATCAGGCTAACTATCTATCCATCAGCACACAGGAAGGAGGGGGGGCGCCAAGATCCTCCCTATTACTGCCCTGCATTAACCCTGAGCTAAATATTTACAGTAGGAAGAACACACACACACACACACACACACACACACACACACACACACACACACACACACACACACACACACACACACACACACACACACACACACACACACACACACACACACACACACACACACTTCAGTCAGCAGCTGTGGTCAGCATGAAGCCACCGCTGCACCAAAAACTGAGAAGCTCCAGCTAAATGTGCTACACTCGTCAAGCTAAAGGCAAATGTAAAATATCCGCAACACACCTTTAAAAGTTTCCCTGCATATCAACGTTCATGGACAGAAAACGTGTGCTTATACTTTTAGGATCAATACATTTGAAGGTTTGCCATCATTAAACCATGTCAATGTGTGAGACAGACAAAGGTAAACGCTCCATTTCACGCGACATGTTTCTTTCCAATCAGAGAAAATGTGAGAATTCACCTCATACATTTGAATTACATCACATTTATGAAATGCTAGCTTAAACATATGATGCTACTAAAACATACATATCCCCAGATCAGACAAATACGACAACACCAGTTTGCACTTCACAGTAAACGTATTGTTGCACTTCTTCTTAGCAACCACGTGGTTTTCATACTTTATGAACGGAAGAACAACTTCTACAGATGTGTGTATTTTAAAATATATTAATTGAGTTGTTTGTATAACATATGTAATGTGTTTTGAAGTTTAAGGAGAAACCTAATTCAACAATAATGACTAGGAAGAATGTAGTATAATAATAAAAAGACTGTATTCATATAGAAAAAAAGTAGTAATCAGCAAAAAATAAAATAAACAACTAACTCAGTAACAGACAAACATGAAGTCTGAGGAAAGACACACACACACACACACACACACACACACACACACACACACACACACACACACACACACACACACACACACACACACACACACACACACACACACACACACACACACACACACACACACACACACACACACACACACACACACACACACACACACACACACACACACACACACACACACACACACACACACACACACACACACACACACACACACACACTCAACAGGTGATGTGCAGAAGGACCAGAGTGCAGGTCGGAGGGGAGGCAGGAGAAACAAATGGAGGAGATCCTGGAGGAGAGGGATGGATGTGTGTGTGTGTGTGTGTGGGCTGCGGAGCCATTTCCATCAGCAGAGGGGAACTCCAAAGCATAAAGACAGTTGCCAAGCAACAGAACACGATGAAAGAAACATACAGACCACTTCCACGTGTGTGAGCGCAAACAGCACACACACACACACACACACACACACACCACACACACACACACACACACACACACACACACACACACACACACACACACACACACACCACACACTTCAGTCAGCAGCTGTGGTCAGCATGAAGCCACCGCTGCACCAAAAACTGAGAAGCTCCAGCTAAATGTGCTACACTCGTCAAGCTAAAGGCAAATGTAAAATATCCGCAACACACCTTTAAAAGTTTCCCTGCATATCGACGTTCATGGACAGAAAACGTGTGCTTATACTTTTAGGATCAATACATTTGAAGGTTTGCCATCATTAAACCATGTCAATGTGTGAGACAGACAAAGGTAAACGCTCCATTTCACGCGACATGTTTCTTTCCAATCAGAGAAAATGTGAGAATTCACCTCATACATTTGAATTACATCACATTTATGAAATGCTAGCTTAAACATATGATGCTACTAAAACATACATATCCCCAGATCAGACAAATACGACAACACCAGTTTGCACTTCACAGTAAACGTATTGTTGCACTTCTTCTTAGCAACCACGTGGTTTTCATACTTTATGAACGGAAGAACAACTTCTACAGATGTGTGTATTTTAAAATATATTAATTGAGTTGTTTGTATAACATATGTAATATGTTTTGAAGTTTAAGGAGAAACCTAATTCAACAATAATGACTAGGAAGAATGTAGTATAATAATAAAAAGACTGTATTCATATCGAAAAAAGTAGTAATCAGCAAAAAATAAAATAAACAACTAACTCAGTAACAGACAAACATGAAGTCTGAGGAAACACACACACACACACACACACACACACACACACACACACACACACACACACACACACACACACACACACACACACACACACACACACACACACACACACACACACACACACACACACACACACACACACACACACACACACACACACACACACACACACACACACACACACACACACACACACACACACACACACACACGTGCAGAAGGACCAGAGTGCAGGTCGGAGGGGAGACGGGGGGAGGCAGGAGAAACAAATGGAGGAGATCCTGGAGGAGAGGGATGGATGTGTGTGTGTGTGTGTGTGTGTGTGGGCTGCGGAGCCATTTCCATCAGCAGAGGGGAACTCCAAAGCATAAAGACAGTTGCCAAGCAACAGAACACGATGAAAGAAACATACAGGCCACTTCCACGTGTGTGAGCGCAAACAAAACACACACACACACACACACACACACCCTATTTCTGATGGATATAGGTTGGTATTTGGCACAACATGTTTCTGTTGCAGCGTTTCGAGGTGAACGGTGAGAGCGCTCCACAGAACAAAAACAGCTCCAAGGCCACACACGAGTAGACCTGTCACAATAATTACACTATCAACCCATCGTACAATATATGGACATGCAGAGAATTTTGCCGACTTCCATTTTGCCTGCTGCTTTCCCGGCATGTTTGTTAACAAAGTAACATTTTAGCCGCCATTATGAAAGAATGAACAGCAGGGCTTGTCTACCACTAAAAGACGTGGGTGGTGTGCAGACATTGAGCCTTTTTGTTACAAGAGAACACATTTCATTCATTACTCTGTGATTTAATTTGGACCTTTTTTGTATTTAGGATATTTAATTAGTTTTTACATTCCAACTCTGGATGTGGAAAGGTCCGAATGTTCTTAAGGATTACAAGTGCACAGCTCTTTAAGAGGCAGTGTGCGAAAAAGTACACGTCCCACCGTCCGGGACGTGTTATTTACAATATCGGACAAGTAGATCTTTCAATGGACTCGTCCGGCGGACAAGTGACGTTTTTCGACCTGATTTATTGACAAATGATTGATACATTCAGTTTACAAAAGGCAGAACTCATTCGCAAATTGTCCGTGTCCGCCATTGTTCGTTTAGAAATGTTAGTTTCGGTTCTACTTGTCGATTCCTAAGGAAATGCATCTCGCCGCTTTCTGTACAGTTAGACGGGGCGGAGTGGGGAGGGAAGTGTAGCACAGTGGCCGTGTTGGGAAGCAAAACTCGGTTCCGAGTAGGAACAAATAACAAGTGTCCGGTACCGGGATTAATAAGAGTTGTGAGGACAGGAGGCCGAGCCCCGCAGCTCTCTCTATGCTCCGTATCAGCTGATCGCTGAACGGTGCAGCTCAGCGTCTCTCTCTCTCTCTCTCTCTCTTTCTACACACAGCGGATCCGCTGCCCGTTTAACAGCCTCATCGTTGTCAAACGTTCTTATGTTCTTCCTCTAACACGTAATGAAGGTTATTAAGCGTTTTTGCTCCTGAGTTGTTAATATTGACCACCATTTCCTTTATGAAGTGAAGCAGCCTCCCTGTCTGTCCTCGCGCTGTCCTCACATCCCCGGACCCCCAGACTCGGAGGAGCGCAGGGATGTCAGTATTGTTTATGAAGCAGGGTATAGAAAGTACATTATTGAAATGAAAATACTATTTATTTACTTTTACAAACAGTGAGCAGCTGCAGCAGGTGTGCTGCAGGACATGTGTAAGCGTGCAAGCGTCTTTGAGTTGTAGAAAAGCGCTAGGCCTATAGGCTATAAATATAATGTATTATTAGGTTATGTCCCATGTGTTGGACATGTGTGGTTGGACTCTGTCTCACAGGCAGGTTGCAGTGTAACATCAGAGGAGACTGGGCCAATTGTACATTCTCAAACTGCACCACTTAGAACTAATTAAACAATGCAGAGATTATTTTTATATAATTGTATTCAATAACTGTAAGAAATTCAACAGTATGAAGTGATTTGTAAATAGGAATACAGATTTGACTTAATGTTTTCATAAAAAAAATGTCTCCCAGTTTGTCACGGGACTTTTTTACCCTCTCAAAGAACCGGAATCGAGAACCAAAAATAACCGGAATCGAAAAGCAGAACCAAAATCGTTAAAATCCAAACGATACCCAACCCTATGTGTGATGCAGTAACATCTTACCGCTCACTTACGTTGAGCGGTGTCCTAAAAACCGTGGGAAAATGTAAAATACGATGACGAAGAAGAAGATTCCAGTGGCCCCAATTTTTGTCCATTCTGGACAAGTGAAAAATGTATTCGGACAAGTAAAGTACTCTCTAAAAACTTTTTCTCACACTGCGGGGGGGATACTGGCATCAATATGCCATTATATTATAAATAGGTCTGTGGCTTAAAAGCCTTTAAATGACGGTAATATTGTTTATTGCTATTATTTTTAGGATGATATGGCGTCCAACAATAGTAGCTTTTTATTACAGGCCGACATGTGAGGCACTTCCCTTTTACCCATTTTGATGACACTATGGTGGCCATGATGGGACAACTTCTATATCCATCAGGACTTCATTGGTTCCTCATGAGCTGGCAACAACAATTTATTTTGTTGTTATTTATTGTGGAGCAGCAGCTAAACTGTGAACATATTTTCCTGACACAGACAGATGGATCTGAGTGAGTATTTCTTTCACAAACTCTCCTCACCATTGCTTTGTGTTTTGTGTGAAG
The DNA here is from genome assembly GCF_902827115.2 of Pseudochaenichthys georgianus. Taxonomy (NCBI): domain Eukaryota; kingdom Metazoa; phylum Chordata; class Actinopteri; order Perciformes; family Channichthyidae; genus Pseudochaenichthys; species Pseudochaenichthys georgianus. Next base: position 1,930,548 of record NC_047522.1, on the reverse strand, counting down.
GTAAACTTGATAGGAAACAACTTCTTTTTCGGACAGGACTTAATTGGTTTCCTCATTTGAGCTGGCAACAACGATTTAGTTTGTTGTTATTTATTGTTGAGATAAAGGAAACGGAAGATATTTTCCAGACACATGGATCCGAGAGAGTATTTCTCTCCCAAACTCTCCTCATGGTTGTGTTTTGTTGTTGTGTATGTTGACGGTTCCTCCTCACCTGCTCCGGTGCTCGAGGAGCTGCTGTTGCTCTGCAGACCTCCGTTCCTGAGGAGTGACGGGGACTTCTGAATCCCAGCGCTGACCCCCATGACCCCCAGCCCCCTCTCTCCTCCTACCCCCACTCCCAACCCACTGCTGGAGACTAAGCCCGGGCGTCCTGAGAGTGCTGAGGAAGAGGAGGAGGACGGGGAGGCGGAGGGGGTGGTGGTGGCCGTGGTGGGGAGGGAGAGGGAGGGAGCGGCCTCTGAAGGCTTCACCTCCGTCGTGAAGCATGGTCCAAATCTGTTTCTCCAGTTTCCCTTCTTCTTCTTCTTCAACCCGTCGTCCCCTCCTCCTCCTCCTCCTCCTCCTCCTCCTCCTCCTCCTCCTCCTGCTGCTCCTCCTCCTCCTCCTGCTCCTCCCCCTCCTCCTGAACTGGAAGGGGGGGGTCTCTTGTAGGCAGCGGAGCCACCGAGGCTTGGCGTCTCGCTGGATGTGAGACTGTGGGAATTCTCATACAGCTTCCCACCCACTGAAAAGATAAGAAAAGCAGAAGTGAATACCTTTAAGTGTAAAGCTCATGGTGCTTTATTTGGGGTTTGTGTGGACGCCATCAGAATCAGAATACTTGTATTAGTCCCACAGAGAGGACATTTACATGGTTACAGCAGAATAGAGCCAAAGACAGCTTAAAGGTCACCCATCCTGCTATTTGTAGGCAATAGCATAGGTCTCAGATATATAAAAAAATACAAAAAACATGTCTATGAAGTATTTTGCTCAAAATACCAAACAGATCACCCATTCTCATATCCCTCTATTTCACTTCCTGTTTCACAAGTGCTGATTTGGGGTATAATTTTTTTTTGATACAAATAAAAAAGGAGGGGGCGGAGCTTATGCGGGACCCGGCAGCTACCATCTAAACTAAATGCTGCCGTGATGAAACGCCATATCATGGATTATCAAGGATCTGAAACAGCATGGAGCTCAAAGGCTTTCTCTCTTGCCGGTTACACCACAAGGTGAGTTCCTTTTTACTTCCTGCTTCTTCACACACATGCTCTCCAGTACAGGTTAGCTCTGAGTGTTAGCGATGCTAATGTGAACACCGACCATATTACGTCCAAAACAGTCCGGCATTGTTTCTGATAGCAACGTTTCTGATTGGGCCGTGGGTCCACATTTCAGATATTACGTCATATCGGACGCAAATCTGGATCAGCTCCGTTGTTCCCCGTTTTTAGAGATTTGGAGGAAAAGAGAGAGGGTTTTCTTTTCTGACGCTGCGTGAGTTCCCCGACACACCGGGGACACATTGATGTATAGAAGACATCTACAAGTGCATTTTGCATGATAGGTCCCCTTTAATGTTAACTAAGAAGAGTGCATACAAAAATATTATAATAGCTCTGATAATGCTGCTACTCATACAATGTGTGTTTCTAATTGAATTGTTAGTCCACTCATTTTAGTTTTTTTTAATGCACATATTTCATTCCATTCTATTTCAATGTAAATACTGCTTTATTTAATTTTTTACTATATGTTTTCTTATTTTTTTGTTATGTTATTATAGTGTTCTTAAAATAGTTTGCTATCTGTGTTTTTAAATGTTTGTTTTACTTTTATGTATGCAAGTCAAATTCCTCGTACGCGCCAACCTACCTGGTAATAAACCTGTTTCTGATTCAGAGTCTTTGTGTGTCTGCACAGTCCCTCTGCTGTAACACTGCAATAAGTGACTTGTGATCTGATTCTGAACGCCTGGTACCTGCAGAGGCCGTGGTGGCGGACACCAACGAGCCGAACAGCGTCGCCGTTCCCTCTGAAGCTCCGCCCTCCGAGCTGGGCTTCACGAGGCAGCTGCTGAAGGACGGAGGGGAGGAGAAGGTGGTCCCGCCCCCAGGACGCAACGATGGATCTGAGAAACTCAAGAAGTCTGAGGAGGAAGGGGCAGAGGGGGTCTTACTGGCACTGGTCAACAGGAGGCCTGGATGAAAGAAAAACAATGACAGAAAGAAAAGATAAAGACACATGAGATGGAAACAGAGAGGAAACAGACGTCACAGCTGGGGGGGGGGGGACTTTCATAGACTCTCCTTTCAATCATCATGAGAGAAGCAGAAACAAGATAACCAAAATAAGCATTTTATCTGCTCCCTTGCTATCTATCCGCCCTCCCCACAAAGGAAGTGCCTCGAGAGCACCCAGACACACACCGTCTCTCTTCTTGACACACACACACACCTTGACAAGCGCTTCAAGGTCCTGATAGTACAAAACACAGGAGCTCAGTGTGAGCTTTGCCTCCCTTCAGGTCCAGCACCCCCCCCCCCTCACATGTTCTGTATTTTTCTGTTTGTTTCTGCGTCTTTTTCCCAGACGGGGCCCCGATTACCGGAGCCAGAGGCCAGTCGAGAAGAAACACTGTTATCAAGGCCACACACACACACACACACACACACACACACACACACACACACACACACACACACACACACACACACACACACACACACACACACACACACACACACACACACACACACACACACACACACACACACACACACACACACACACACACACACACACACACACACACACACACACACACACACACACACACACACACACACACACACACACACACACACACACACACACACACACACACACACACACACACACACACACACACACACACACCTCTTATTTAGGATTTAATTTCTGTAATTGCAGTAGTGCTGCACTTGCTGTTTTTTAGGTGGATTTTGTCGCCCATTTCTCAGGATTATTTCCCAGCTGTGGGAACATTAACATACGGCACCATTAATTCACCTTGGTGGAAAGGCCCCGTGGAGGCAGATGTGGAAGATGTTGCCATGGTGACCACGGCGGAGGGGAGGGGTTTCCCTGAGGAGGAGAGAGACTTGCGGCCCCCCCGCTGTCCCACAACGTGACCCGGGACAATGTTCTTCTTGTTCTTCGCCTCCGACGAAGCCGCCTTCCCAGCGTCCGCCGCGGCCAGGCCGTCTTTGGAGCCGCCGGACAGCGCCGACGACACTTCCTGGAAGTTAGCGGTGGTGAAGCGGGCACTGCCGTCGTCCAGGCGCTTCTGAGAGGACGTCGGGAGAGAGGGGACGCCCCCCACTGAGCTGCCACTGATAAAGGTCTGGAGGAGGTGGTTTAAATGTTTAGTCAAAATGCATCATTATATTTAAGTTGGACGGACAAATGTGCTGGTATTCATTTGGTATTGAGTGAAGCTCTGAATACATAGAACAGGGAGGAGAGGAATGCAGAGAAACAGACCCGACTTGCACCATCAGTTTTATTGTGTTGCACTGTTGGAGGAGCCTGTGACCTAAGATGTTCATTATCATAACTACACTGTAGTTATGTAGAAATGACAATAAAGGCCTTGAATCTTGAATGTCTTGATCTGTGCTTCGATCTGATTTATAATTGTAAGTAGGGCTGCAACAAACGACTAATTTGATAATCGATTCATCTACCGATTAATGAAACAATTAATCGACTATTCGGACTAGTATGCCTTGCACAATTTCCCAAACGCTCTTATTTAGCCATCAACTTTTAGATTTAGCTTGAGGTTGTTTTAGGCATGTGGAAACTAACAATAAAGATGAATACTTGATTCAAAAATACATATATTATTAAATTAACTAAACAAATTGTGAACAAAATTAACATTGCTTTTTATTTAAATTAAATAAATAATATTTCACATCAAAAGAAACAACAATATTTTAACAAATGGTATTGAATAATCTGATGACAGAACTGTAAACAGAATAGCTGAAACTTTAACAAACTAAATAACTCAGTTTCCTCTAATCATAACCCATGTTTGTATCATTGAGTTAACTCGGTGTGTTGCTGCTAGCATACAGAACACCTGACGTGGAAACGTTACTCGTGGACGGGGCTACAGAGCTGCTAGAAAGACAGTGGAACCCGGTGCATTCCTCCGTCTGAATGTGGAGCACTTTTGATAAATGTTTAGACAAATTGCTCGTGTTAGCGCCCTCACAGGCTAAACACTCTTGACAACGAGCATCGTCCACCTCGAGACGGGTAACATTTAACCACACCTTGGAGCGCTTCTCTCCGCCATCCCGCCGTGTGTTCATGTAGCAGCCGCGTGTGTAAACTGCCCCGCATAGATGCATTTTGTTTGTCTTTTTGCATGTTAGAAACGAGTTGGCGACACTAAGACTGCGATATAATGTTTATGTAGCAATAATACATATGACATATTTTTTAAATGTCTCCAGTACCGATAAAAAGACCGATAACGTTGGAGCTTAACGGTGCGTAAAACACACGTGATGACGTCACCAACGAATCGACGACTGAATTAGTTGGCAACTCATTTGGTAATCGATTTTAATCGAGTTAGTCGATTAGTTGTTGCACCCCTAATTGTAAGTGTGACAGGGATTATATAGTGTTTCAAAGAGTTCCCTATTTCTCATGTTCAGGTGCATCACCCACCTCCAATGTATGTAGTGTCTCTACTTTAAAGAGTCCTCTCCTGCTGATGTTCAGGTGTATATCAGTATGTAGTGTCTCTACTTTAAAGAGTCCTCTCCTGCTGATGTTCAGGTGTATATCAGTATGTAGTCTCTCTACTTTAAAGAGTCCTCTCCTGCTGATGTTCAGGTGTATATCAGTATGTAGTCTCTCTACTTTAAAGAGTCCTCTCCTGCTGATGTTCAGGTGTGTATCAGTATGTAGTGTCTCTACTTTAAAGAGTTCTCTCCTGCTGATGTTCAGGTGTATATCAGTATGTAGTGTCTCTACTTTAAAGAGTCCTCTTCTGCTGATGTTCAGGTGTATATCAGTATGTAGTGTCTCTACTTTAAAGAGTCCTCTCCTGCTGATGTTCAGGTGTATATCAGTATGTAGTGTCTCTACTTTAAAGAGTCCTCTCCTGCTGATGTTCAGGTGTATATCAGTATGTAGTGTCTCTACTTTAAAGAGTCCTCTCCTGCTAATGTTCAGGTGTATATCAGTATGTAGTGTCTCTACTTTAAAGAGTCCTCTTCTGCTGATGTTCAGGTGTATATCAGTATGTAGTGTCTCTACTTTAAAGAGTCCTCTCCTGCTGATGTTCAGGTGTATATCAGTATGTAGTGTCTCTACTTTAAAGAGTCCTCTCCTGCTGATGTTCAGGTGTATATCAGTATGTAGTGTCTCTACTTTAAAGAGTCCTCCTGCTGATGTTCAGGTGTATATCAGTATGTAGTGTCTCTACTTTAAAGAGTCCTCTCCTGCTGATGTTCAGGTGTATATCAGTATGTAGTGTCTCTACTTTAAAGAGTCCTCCTGCTGATGTTCAGGTGTATATCAGTATGTAGTGTCTCTACTGGGACATGTCTCCATGCTCTAATGTTCAAAAAGCTCTTTATTTGTCTCATACTGCCTGTGCTGCAGCACCTCTTTTCACCCTCTGTCTGAAACCAGAGCCCAGTCTGCGCTGATTGGTTAGCTTAGCCGGCTCCATTGTGATTCATCAACCGCAAAGAGAAGTCCCGCCCCTTATCACTTACAATGTGTTGGAGCGCCAATAGACTCTGAAGTGTTACATAGTGATGTCCAGGGACTGCAGATGGAAATAATCTAATAGCAAAATCCATTACCTCTTTTTAATGTATTTGTATGCATGTTCTTGTTTAACAAAGACACTGAAGAAATGAAGGTTGAAAGAAAAGGGAGGAGAGGAAACGTGAGAAGCACCGGAACAAGGAAAGAATAATATGAAAAGAAGAGAGTGGGAGGACAGGGTAAGAGAGGGACAGGGAAAGAGGGCCATAAAAGGTAAATGAAGGTGAAGACTGAAATGAACCTGGTTTAATATTTAACACAAAGGAGTAAGGAAGAGCACCCTCACCTTTTCTGGGACCATGATATTAGGAAGGACGAGGGAGGGGGACATGTCCATGGAGATCTTCTTGTGTTTAGGTTTGTGCCTGTCCCGCTCCTTGTGTTTCTAAAGATAGAGACAAAGAGGAGACTCAAGACACGGTGCAAGGAGGCGAGAAATACAGAGAAACAGACCCTTATTTTATAACCCGGAAAACACTGAATATGGAGACCACATCTGCAGAAGAACAGACGCCAGAGATCACTAAAAGCTACGAGTTATTGGGATATAAGCACAAAGGAGGAATAATGTGTGTGTGTTAGAAAGAGAGAGCATTACATTTCAAAGGCTCAGTCTGAGATGAAAGCTAAGAGACCCGCAAACAAGGAGAGTGATGGCGAATGGAGGAAACGGGGATTCAGCACGCTGCAGTTTAGAGCCGAGTGTGTCTAAGTGCCTCTCGCCGCGCACAAAGTCTCATCGTTTCATCCAATCATCTCCTCTTTCTTCGACCACCACAGCTCAATTTACACCCTCGCTATCACACGGGCGCCGCCGCCGCCGCCGCCGCCCTTCCTCTCGCACCCGAGGTGGCGACTGGGTGCCAGTGCATTTACACCTCACATGCGCACCCCGACACCTCTCCGCACAGGAATATAGTCACACGTATACATGCACGCTACCGAATAATAGGTGGTGAAAATATGCAGCGATCCTGAGAGACATGCTTGTGCGTCAGTGTCATGACAACTCCAGGAAAAAGCCCCTCCCCCGTCGCCTGCACGCAGGGTTAATGCCCGGAGGCTGGTGACAGTTTAGCCAGACTTTCTGTTTGTATGAGTGGCAGTTAACAGACTGCAGCAGCCAAATCAGGAGATAGCAGTTTCACCTCTCTGCACGCCGGCTTCCTGTCACGCTAAGGCTCCGGGGAGCTCTGTTCGAGTGGGCACAACTTTAAACTTTCCCCTTTTCTGTCTCCAGACATGAAGCTTTAATTAAAGCTGTTAAAATCATCTTCTTTCTGCTGCCTGATTGTATGATATATATTCTGTGTTAGGGGTAAGAGGAAAATATAAAATGTTGTCATGGATTAAAATAAACATACAATAAGTGGGGAATTTCAACTGTTTGGATGATTAAAAGTTGGTTCATGAGTTATTTGAAAAAGCTGTCTTTTTAAGTCATGTAAGTATTTTTGCTTTATCTATATCCTGAGTAAGGCGTAGGACCATTTAAGTAAGTAATTTATTATGGGTACCCATAATGACAAGTCGCTGCACATTATCCCGCTTATTACATGGCCACATTCTCAACAAAGTAACGACATGACTCCCAATATTAATTGAAATGTTTTTATAGATTTAGAAAATAGTAGGTTATTATGTATTTTAATTGACATGCATCCGCTAAGAAAAGTAGTCCGTTATTACCGTTTGAACTAACGTAGCAACGGCAGGAACTGCTTCGATAGCGTTTTTGCGGAGCTTTTTGATTACAGATTTGAAAAGCAAAGCCCAACTGTATACAGTTAAATCGACCGGACTTCTTTGTGCAGATGTGAGCGTCCTTAACAGCGGTCCGTCTGTTCTGGATTAACAACGTGTCACGTGTTCTGAATTGACCAATCAGAATCAAGTATTCAACTAAGCCATGTAATAATTTGTAATATGTCTTGCTTTTTGGTCATTTGATTTTTAAGGAGCGTTGCAACTGGATTTAGCTTCTTTTATTTCTATTTTCTGAAGTTGTGCATTACTATGAGCAGAACAAGTCATTCTAAGAGGCCCGAAACTAACAAATGCTTTCCTTTTTTGCACAATAAATTAGTTACACGATTATCAAATTTGTCGTTTAATTTCCTCTGGGGCTGCCTCCAAAACCTTTGGCACTACTTTAAACAACAGTGCCTACCATGCAAATTAGCTTGAGACAGCGGGTAACCAGGAGAGACGTGTGCAAAATGAGCCGGTTAACTTAAACAGCAACGAATAGGAGAGATGATACCGGAGAAAAGGAGAGTGCGAGAGGTAAAGTCTTTGGGACTCCCTTGTTGTTTTTCATTAACATTCCTGAGGAAGGTGTTGATGGACAGAGGTTGAGCACGTGGGGTCGGATAACACACACACACACTCACATAGAGAAGGACCCAAAGCACCGGGCGTGGGAAACATAACACACACACAATGTAACCCTGACACACCCTTATCAATCAGGTCAATTGATTATACAGGCGGAGACAAAGCCTTTCAGCGTGTCCTCTCCCCTCTTTCTCTGCGAGTGACCGTTAGCAGCCCCATCATTTGACATGTCCGAGGGCTCTTTCAGACTGCGTGGGGTAAATATGAGTGGTGGCACAGAACGAGGGCCACGTCTATTTATCAAGAAACTACCGAGCAATGAGAATTAAAACGGCGGGCTGGTATCCTCTCCGTCTCTGTCCAACGCTGCTCATGTGGTCCCGAACTGAGACAAACACTATTCTGAAAGATCTCTGCAGTGGATATTTCTTTCTTCTCTTGGCACACATAGGTACTTGAAGCTTTTGTTTGTTTTAGTCAAACGCTTGGAATAGAAGCTGCACCTATATGTAATTTAGACAAAATAATAATAAAATGAAGCCATGGTAATTCAAGTTTAGGCAACTTCAAAAGGTTCACCTGTGGAAAGTAGTTATTCAGCTGTTATCCAATTATTTGTATTACCATCGAGGAAAGAGATAAAGCTTTACTGGATCGCATTTAATTAAGAGGCGCTTCTAATATTCTGATTATTGTATAGAATTAATTTGTTTTTCATTTTATTTTGAAATGAACAAAGCTATTACTTTTGCTTATTAATTTCTGATCTTAATTGTAACATGAATAATTTATCTGATACTGAAATAGAATAAAAATAAAAGCAAATCCTCACGTTTGAGAAGCTGAATCCAGAGAACATTTGGCATTTCTTTCTTGGTAAGTTGATTAGAAAATAATAAATGCAAAAAACAATTAATTACTCAATAAATTGTTTGGTCACCACATTGAAGGTGGGGTAGGTAATTTTGGAGAAAGCCGCTCGAGTGCGCTAGAATTTGAAAATACACAGCGCCACGGCTTCCACAGAGGACATTTCTTTATGGATTCATAAAGCACTTCAGATATTCATTGCCATCGGGACGTTAAGAGCATTCCATGGAATATAACAAAAAGTGGATGTCGAGCCGGTTTCTCAAGCGTACCACCCACACCTTTTGACCGGCACAGTGTGGGGATGCGTGTGGTGTTTTTCCACATCTTAAATCTTCATTGACAAGAAATTCAATTGAATTGTTATGCAAGACAAAACAATAATTGCCTTTTAATTTGATGTAAGATGCATTTTAAAGGCTTTCTATGGTAACACAATAGCCTCAGGAGGAAGGTGAGAGGGTACAGAAACAGAGAGGGGGGGGGGGGGGGGGGGGGTGAGGGAAGAGGGGAGATGGGGGGGAAACAGAGGACGGGGGGGGAAACAGAGCAACAGGAAGTAAGGGGGGAAAATAATCCGCCCTGGCCGAGCAGGAATTCCCCTGTGCAGTTTCCTGCAGGATTTTCTGACCAGCCATTGTGGTGTGTGTGTGTGTGTGTGTGTGTGTGTTTCCTGGAGGCCTTTGAGTGGTCAGAGTGGGGATCCTTTAGCCCCTGCTGTTGTTTGACTGCAGGGTCTAACATGAGGTGGGTTTACATCTGAGCCTCCAAACCTCATAACAAATGCACGAGCGGACACACACACACACACACACACACACACACACACACACACACACACACACACACACACACACACACGGCCTTAAAGGGACGGCATTGGAAATTAGCAGTGGCTTTAAATGCTGTGATTGATTGCATTGTTTATTTGTTGTGTATACATCTGTGTTTATTACTTTGTGTCATTTAATTATTCTTAATTAAATGGACACATCTGCACAGACAGAATCGTCCATAAGCTGGATTTGTTTGACGGATAAAATGTCAGCCAACAGGCTAAATGCTTAATTTAGATTATGCTAAATACTATGAATTAACACAATGGAACATCTATTGTCTTGTGGCAAACACTATTAACTAAAGCTGAAGAAAAAGATGGAAAAGGGAACTCAAAAACTATTTCTGGCAAATAAACAAAATGTCTACTGACGTGTGTCTGCACAAACACGTTTAAAAATAGTCTTATTGTCACATGAGAATCTCATTCAGTGGAGATGGAACACGTATATGTTTAACTATTAACATGCCAAAAACAAGCTTGAACTATTTTCATAATACTTTTATACCCATTATAAAAAAGATGTAGTAATACTGAGGTGATTGGATATACTATTGGAAGCCCCGTCGAATTAGCTTTGGTACAATATATCTAATACTTGTAGATCCGTTTCTATACTGATTCCTTTTCAGATGGTCTGAACCAAGTTTCCCTTTGCTAAAATATCCTCTCCGTTAGATGTACACACACCGAGTCTCCCCTATCTTCATATATGAATAATAATATACATTTATTTTGGGGGGCGCCTTACAGGGTTACAGATTTACAATTTACATTTACAATTTTACCTTACAAATGAAAACAGTGGATTTAGTGAAGTATCAGCCGGGTAAGACAAGACAAACAAGAGGACATGGACTACAGAAGGACACAGGGTACAGATTATAGAGAAAATGCCAGTTTGAACAGGTGGGTATTGAATTAAGTACTTGCATGTTTTATCTAATGAGCATCATTTATTTGCCGCATTTCATTTTGCAGCGAGCCCGAGTGCTTGATAAACTTCACACACTTCAATATCTGGAACCTGTGATCGCTATGTAGGAAGCGAGAATGGCTGCATTTTCAAAGCGCTGAAAATCAACAACATCTTACAGAAAACCCTCCAAACATCTCAACTGTAGAGGGACAGTCGTGTGTCGGGCGTTTACACGTATACTGGCCTGCACATGATGAATAATACTAACGTCTTCTCGGTTTTTGAGCGCGATACAACTGCCTTTCCTCACAAGGGCTCAGTACACACGATACAAAAAAGTGGAACAGATGACTTGACACCTCCTGTAAATTCAGATTGTTCACAGCCTGAGATTACATGTCCTGCCAACAGCTGTGACTGATTAAGTCACACTAATGCAGCGTTCATTAGAGCCTGGAGTCATACCAAGTGCAACTGCTGCTGGGTCTGAACAACACACGTCACCACTAACCTGGACATCAAATTAAAAGGAAAAGGCCGTGTTGAGAAAACTGAAGGACACATTCACGCACTAATCTGTATGGCAGAGGGTTTCACTAAGAATACTCTTATCAAAACGTGTAAACAAAGATAGCGAAAGGAATTCTTTTCAAGGCCATCCTTTCATTTTTCTCATATCAACTGACTCAAAAGAGCCATTCACGGCCCAGGGTAGACATTTGGTTCACTTGCCTACATGTTATATATAAATATACAATCAAATAAGAGAATTTAGAATAGTTAATAAAAACCAGACTAGCGATTTAAACAGAAATATGCATTCTGCTATGCCTGCTGCTCGTCAGAGGAAATGTTCTGCCAATATCTTCAAAGACTGCCTCCATCAATGCTCAATACGGAGCCATTGTACTGAAAACGATTATTGATCAATGCTTTTACTGCGTGTTCGCATGTCCCTGCACAGTTTGAGAATGCGAGAGTGTATGTTTCTGTAAGATCCAAGGACTGTCTTACCTTCTGCTCCGTGTCTGAGAGGACGAGTCACTTAAGCTTTGAGATCTACTACCAAGACCCCTGTGACTTCGCTAAAACAAAGTAAAGAGGGATTCCAAGCTTCTGGATTAAGTCCAAAAGAAAAGAGTCTTAAATTAGACCCAAAGAAAAAGGAAATTTAGGAAACTAAAAAAGGCTGACGGAGAAAACATTGTCACGGGTGTTTATGGGTGTCTACATTGAGTCAGTATGCATGGTGACAATAGGTATTCAAACTATTCATTACACCTCCTCTGTAGATTCCTTTTTCCGACTTTCCCTAACCCAATGTAACCGTTAGGCATAGAGACATGCAAATGTTCAAAATCCGTCATGGGACACTTTGAGTGGTCTTGGTTATCGATCCCAGCTTTCTGCATTCTTACATTTCAGCCAAATGACCTCCAGGCACTGATCAAGGCTCGTGTTTACCCAGCCTCTGTTCAGAAGTACAGGTCCATGACCAGAGTTCCTCTTTGCATTTCATGTAAAACTGACTTTCCGAGGAAACCCGGTGCACCCTGGGACATCAGATAAAGCTCAGTGTCTGAGTCACATGGCAGTATCTTCCCTTTTAAAACCACAATGTGGATCTACATGCAGTCGAGTTCATCTTTTGCTGTTCTTAAAAAGGTCTACAAAATTAAAAGGAGCTTAATTGTCAGTATCACCTAATCTTGCTTTATAGTAAGGTGTGTTTTCTCTGCACCTTGTTCAGGGATAGACGTTCTTACACTTTCAATTCGATGAATATAACTTGCTGCTAGGGCTGCACGATATTGGAAAAAACTGACATTGTGATATTTTCTTCTCCCGCGATATATATCGCGATATGAAAAAATACAGCAATTGAAGAAAAGACAAGTTTCTTTTGTCTGCAAACCTTTCTTGAACTTTAGTGCCATACAATTGGTATTTTTTTAACAATATTTAACCGGATGAAGGAATTTAGCCACGGACTTCTGGATCTTAAGTTATCAGAGCAACCAGCTGAGCTAGCTCGGTTATCCTGCTGTGATCTGATCAACAATGATCCTGATTGGTGGTTTGCTGACAGAGCCTGCATGTCACTCACTCAGCACGAGAGACATGAGAGCCGCGCAAGTTTTCCTTTTGTAGCAAGCAGCAAAATAATTATAACATGACGTGTTTCATTTGCCTACTTAATATCCCACGTCCTAAAAAAATAAATAAAAAAATCGCAAGTCCAGCGATGTCAATATTGCGCATGCGCATAACGCGATTATCGTCCCTACTTACTGCACTACAGTCATGTTGTTACTAGGGATGCTCCGATTGATCGGTCACCGATCGAGATCGGCCGATACTCACTCTCTACCGATCGATCGGTGCTCTCTAAACATGCCGATCGCGAGAGCCAATCGCATGACGTAAAATACATGACACTTTTCTCTGTGTGCGGCAAAACAAGCTCGCCAACATGGCTTCACCGGTCTGGCAGTATTTTAAGGTGTCCGAAAAAGACAGTAAAATAGCGGAATGCAACGTGAAGCAGAAATCCTGCAGCTCCGCCCGCCGGACCGGTGAGCGGAGCGACACACAAGAGTTAGACCTTACACACTTAGCTATTTTATCTACCTCTGGAACAAGCTAAACTAGTTATTATACATATATTTATTCTTCACTGTCGGGTCACTCATTACTGGATCAGTGAGCTGCATGAGATACTGACAGGCTGTCAGGAGGGAGAGAGAGAGAGAGAGAGAGAGGGAGAGAGGGAGAGAGAGAGAGAGAGAGAGAGAGAGAGAGAGAGGAAAAGAGAGCGCTTCCGCTCATCTCTCCCGTGTTATTCTCCAAAGTGAATGTAAACCTGAATAATGTACATCATTTGAATGTAATAATTAAGTTGGTTGTTGTTTGTGGAAGCTCCAGTGAATGAGCCGCATTAACTGACTTTAAACATCACTTTAAATGGAAGATTTAAAGTGATGTTTAAATCTTTCATTTAGGCCCCGCCCACTCGATCGGTATCGGCTGATACTGATTCCGGCGATCTGCCCCGAAATTGGCGATCGGAGCATCCCTAGTTTTTACGGATACATATTAGTCACTTCTTGTGTGAGACATCTTAAGACACAAAGTTATGCAACACTCTGTACCAATCACTGACACTGAAGAAACCAAATGTAATGCCCACACACTCCTTGAGGAAAAGGGGAAATGAGTCACAGTCGTGATGAAATCAACAAACGAGGGTAATCTAAGTTTGAAATTAGATTTGGCTACCGACAGAGTCCAGTCAAATACCATATGTTGCTAACATGCCGTAAACATCCATCAAGGGGTATTTTATGAATCCCCCTCTCTGCTAACAACGTTGCTTTCCTCGTCATCGATTCCGTCTCGTGCATTTCTGTCATCCATACAATCCCAGCTTAATGACATTATGCCCCGGCATCCAAAGCCGTTCATACGCGATCGATAAAGCAGCACGAGTCTTTCCATCAGCGCTTTTTAACATTGCAAAAATGTCATCTGCGTTTGTAAAGCCTGTACCTCTGTTCCACAAATCATAATAGTTAAGTCACGCTGCTGTTCTTCATATCTGCGTCTCCCCCCAACATGTGTGTACCTTGCAATAGGTTAGCTACCTGAGAGGCGGAACAGAATCTAAAGACACAACAGGACGTCTCAGTGAAAACACGTTTCCTCTGCATGTGCGTTGATATGCCTATCTCTTTTTCATTCTTCTCATATCTGATTGAATTCTGCTTGACAAAAGGGCCGGCTATCCAGCGCCAGGTTTGCATTCTGCTGGTTGCATAGGCAGAGTAGCAAAAACAGACAACAAAAAGATAAGGTAGCAATCATGGACAAAGGATCTGCCTTAAAGGACTGAAAGCTGAAGCGCAGGCACAAGAGACCGACTTATATCTTCCTCTGGTCAACCTGTATGGCCTTTTACATCATATTCATCACCGTGTGTATACCTATACTGCCCAAACAGAAGGAACAGCTGGTCCCACTTTACAATAAGACTACCCTTAGAAATTATTCATAAAGGGTTATGAATTAGGTGGTAAATACTTTATTAATCATTAAGAAGCATTTATAAACCAGTTCTAACATAGTTTTCATACATAACACAGGCTCACTATTTGGCAAGATGACTAAGCCTTATATTGGCTACTTAGCGAGAATTAACTCGCTGAACAGATACCAAGGATGCTGGCTGAGGAAGAAGACGAAGTAAGCTAAGTAGTCAATATAACACTTAGCAGTACAGATAAATGTGGGCTCACTATTTGGCAAGATGACTAAGCCTTATAGTGGCTACCTAGCTTACTTCGTCTTCTTCATCAGCCAGCATCCTTGGTATCTGTTGCTCACTGAGTTGATTCTCGCTAAGTAGCCACTATAAGGCTTAGTCATCTTGCCAAATAGTGAGCCCACATGTATCTGTACTGCTAGGTCTTATATTGGCTACCTAGCTTACTTCGTCTTCTTCATCAGCCAGCATCCCATGTGTCTTGGCATCTCTTTATGACCATTTATTTACGAGTTACTAACATTTATAGTTGCCAAAAGGGAGCCTTGTTGTAAAGTGTAAGACACATTCCCATTTATTAATGAGTTACTGCCGTTTCTAATAAGGCTTAGCAGAACAGATAAATGTGGGCTCACTATTTGGCAAGCAACCGGTCACAGTCGCCCTGTTTATCTCGTGTCTTATAAAAGCTTATTAAGGATTCATAAAGTGTTCACAACCTAATTAATTAATGAATTACAAACGATCCGTAAACCCTTTATAAGGGTAGTCTTATTGTCAAGTGGTGCCGAGAAGCTTCTCTGAAAGCACCTCACTGCACATTATGATTGAAATCAAATGTCCAATTAGGTTAAGCAGTAAAAAAGCTACTAACAGTGTTGACCATAAAAACAAGCGCTAGCTGCTGTTGGAAAGGAAACCGTAAGAAATAAATGAGTGTTTAAAACCCATAAATAAGGATGAAGCCTGATTAGACTTGTTTGACCTTACAGTTAAAACCTTAAAGCACCTACAAACCAAACCCGCTGTGCCCGCTGTGGGCTTAGTGCAAATACACAGGGGAGTGGAGGGAATATGGGCCACGTGAGAGAGATTAGATGCATTAGGAAGGGAGGAGGACGAGATGGAGGGGTAAGGACAGGTGGTTTATCTCTCACAATACGAAGAGGTGTTTCTCACTGGGTAACATGGAAACCAGTATGTGTGTATCGTGTCTATATATCAGCTGTTCTTATAGTTAGTGGAACACACATCGTCATTCGGATTGTTAATAGACCACTAAGACACTCTCATGCATATCTGAATTTTAAGTTTAGAGTATCGAAAGACATGAGAAGATACGAGAGGTCACTTACCAATTTGCTGTGGTGGTATTTGCAGTATCCACAGTACTTCACATTGTCTGCGTCCGATCCTTGCTCCTCACACAACAACCCCGCAAACTGGGCACTGTGGCAGAGAGTAAATTACATTATCTGTAACGTAAATCTCTCACTTTTTGTTTTATGGGCATTTCATTGATGTGTCAGTGGAGAGGGAAGGGCGATCTGACAGAGGAAGAGGGTGCGTGACATGCAGCATTTGTGCCATGCATCCTATCCACTGGAGCGCTCCACAATCTCTCTCTTTGTTCAGTGAGGATTACGGGATGTGAACGAGTCTCACCATGTGACGTGGAAGGCCTGCCTGCAGCCATGTTTGTTGCAGGTCATACAGGCTCCAGTGGCTGCTTTACTCTCTCTGCCCTGGTCCTCGCAAATATAACATGTCTACAAACAAACAGAGAAAGACAATGTAATTCAAAAACTTACTTTACATGCAATTGCGTTACTAAAGGAATGATTTCTTTACCTTGTTATAACGATCATGTGGCACTGACTGGAGTACTATCGGCTCCATCGTCGAAACATTCGCAAATTCTACTTCCGGTATATAAAGCGCACAAACTACATGGGCCCAGCCTGCGAAGACACACAGAAAACAACCATCAACCTTTGTATATGTGGCAGGAAAGGGGAGTTTATGGCAACATTTATAAGATGTGTAAGCTGTGACCGTCTTTAAAAAGGAATAAGACATGTACAAATGTATGTTTGTTGATTGACTGATCACCTGGAGAATCAGCAAGGTAAAACAAACCCCAGCCGCTCCGATTTGACATTTTATCGACATAACGAGGATTGATGAATCGAGAAATCAATCGTCAGATCAATACATTATTTAAGTTACTGCAGTCATTCGTCGAGTACCTTGCAACGGTGGATAAAACGTCTTTGGCCAAAACCCTGAGAACCAATCTAAAATCCTCTGGTCTGGCCCCGATGTCACTTTTGGTTACATTTAACAAATTAAACAAATTAAACTCGAGTTCAATCCTGAATCGTAAAAGTTGTCAATTTGCAACATGGGAGTTAATCTACCGAGTAGCCGTTTATGGAGCCCTAACACACACAGCTGCCTGTCAGTGAAGACAAACTGGGGGCGGCGGGGTGAGAGAGTGGTGGAGTGGCAGCAGAATTGACGAGGAGCTGAGGAGGAGCAGAAGGCGGTCAGCGCGAGGTCAAATGGAGGTGGGAGTCTCCTGGAGGTGTCTGTTTTTCCCCATAGCGGAAACAAAAACAGGCTTAAACTTACAGTTGAACCCCTGACCTGCCTTTGACCTGGGGGGGGGGGGCAGAGGGCGGGACAGGGGGAGGCAGCGGGTGTGAAATGGGGGCATGTTGTTGTTTTGAAGTCCCTCCAAGAATCTGGAAGAGGCCTATAAAACAGGACTATAAAACTGGCACAGCCATCCTCTTCAAACCAAGCGTTCACTTTTATCCCCCAAAAACCCAACAAAGCATCCCCGAACAAACAGACGCTACTCGGACAAGTTATCGGAGCCAAATGCGTTCAGACTGAGCTTTTACACTGTAGAACATCTGGGGGAAATGCTGTATTTTCTGGATGATCTTTCTGCTGTAAAACCTGAAAAAAATAACTAACGTCATCCATGTTGTTTTACTGTAGCGTGTACCACATAAAAAGTGCCTGAACAGTGAAACCACAGCAACATAAAACATATGGTATCCAGATTTTTGTAACTGATTTGTAGGAAGTGAACTTGTCGCTTAATCTACTTATTTTAATGTATGCCACAGGCAATGTTTTAACCTTTTAGTGGAACAGTACTCTAAAACAGTGATTCTCAAACTTCTTTCAACAAAGTACCCCCCGATCAGCACAAAAACTATTTGATAGGGAAGCAATGCCTATATAAAGAGGTACAGCACAGCGCTGCACCATCAGTGTCTGAGTTATTAAAACAACAACCTTGTAACTGAGAAACACTTAAATGCTACATTTCAAATGTTTACAATCCATCACTAAATTCATGGAAAACCAATTTTAACATCATGCAATAACACTGAGACGACATTAGTTGCATTTAACTGATCTTTTTAATCAGTTGTATTTACAATGTAGTGAAACATGGGCTTGTGCTTCACTGAGGATCTTTGTTATTCTCAGTGACAGGAAGGTCACTGCAGTTATTACACTTTTAAATATGTGTAACTCTGTTTATATAAAACCCACACTGCTCAAACTTCGTTACTTTTCCTAAAATTGTTTTGTTCACCATTAACATAAAAATAAATCTCACGTACCCCCTGCAGTACTCCAACGTACCCCTAGGGGTCCGCGTACCCCCATTTCAGAACCACTGCTATAAAACACATGCTATAAAAAGATACCCAATATCTACAGATAAAGAAGACCAAGAAGAGGAAGTGAAAAGCAGCTGTAAAGCTTATTTCTGTCTCCGTCCTTTCTTCACTTTCTATAAGTTCAGATCAAATACTCGCTTCAGGCTAATCTCGCTGCTCTGCTTTTTTACTGTCCCACCTGAAATAACAGCAAGTACCACACAGATCAACAAGTGAAGAGGAACTGACAAGGGCGGAGAAATGGACGGTGGAGGAGAAGAGACGGTGAGAGAAAAATGGGAGGAAAAAAGAGAGAGGGAGAGAGGGGTCATGGGAAGGGTAAAACGAAGGAGAAAGTAGTAAAACGGTGTGTGTTAGTGTTGTCCTGATGCCTCCCTGCAGGCCTGGACAATCCCACAGCTGTGCCTCTCGCTCTGACACACACACACACACACACAAAATATTT
The DNA here is from genome assembly GCF_902827115.2 of Pseudochaenichthys georgianus. Lineage (NCBI taxonomy): Eukaryota > Metazoa > Chordata > Actinopteri > Perciformes > Channichthyidae > Pseudochaenichthys > Pseudochaenichthys georgianus. Next base: position 1,911,558 of record NC_047522.1, on the reverse strand, counting down.
ACAGTCTCCACCGAGCTGACCTCCCAATGAACCCAGAGAAGAGACTCCTTACAGGCCATGCACTATACCCATCCTGGCCCCCACACACACACACACACACACACACACACACACACACACACACACACACACACACACACACACACACACACACACACACACACACACACACACACACACACACACACACACACACACACACACACACACACACACACACACACACACACACACACACACACACACACACACACACACACACACACACACACACACACACACACACACACACACACACACCTTAAACTTGCCGGTGACATGCAATTAATGACAAAACTACACAAGAGGCTCGCCACATATGTGTGTGTGAGAGTGTGTGTGTGTTTGTGTGCATGTGTGTGTATGTGTGTAGCTGAGAGGGATTCTACCTCCGTTGTCTGTCCTCTTGAGGGCTCCGTCTTTATGGGGACACAGCTCACATCTCTTTGGGGACAGAAGAACCAAAAACACACAGAAAAATAAAGTTAAATACAAAGTGACTAGTGGCCATCTCAGGATGCGTGTGTGTGTGTGTGTGTGTGTGTGTGTGTGTGTGTGTGTGTGTGTCTCATCTCAAGTCGAAAACAACATGTTACAAAGAGCACAGTGTGTGTGCGGTATGTCCCTTCTTTCTGAGAGAATGATCACATGTTATCACTATCTTGGCTTCAAGCGATTATGAAGTGGAGATCAAACGTTCTTCGAGCAGCCAACCCACTTCGTGCCGTGTCATCATCATTCCTATCCCTTCAAGTCAATAGAGGAATCTGAGGGTTTCGCGTAACAGTGTTTAATAATGTCCTAACTTATGTCTACATTCATAAGATGCTTGAACTCGACTCTTTCGGACTTTAGAAAATATATACTTTCATGTATTTCTTACATAACTATTCAAATGATACAGGTGTAAGCCAGCCCTCCGCCTTCTATGCAATCACCTGCTCATTTTAATATGTTCTTAAAGATATAGAAACATTTCACCTCTTTGCGTTTCACCGTCTGGAATGATGGTTCCTTCAAGTCAAAGAAAGTGTGGACGTTTAATAATTGACGCATCTGCTTGGATGTAAAGATGTTTGACACGGCCCCGCTCAAAGGCTCCTCGTGTTCTTACGTGACCTGCTTATCGCTGTAGTTCTCCCCTTAACGTGTGAATGAGAAACCTGGCGTCCCGCATCGGTTGAGAGGCTGGAGGACACACCTAGTTATCCTGCTACATTTCTTCGAGGGAAACTTTGCCCTGAGCACACATGAATACGGCAATTCTGCAGATCATTCCTAGCACCTGTATCAACAACTACGCGAGTAAATCTTGTCTGACAAAATCTCGACAGGTCCTTAGAAGTTTGCCGAGGTCATATTAAGTTTAAACTCAGCACGCCATACCAGTGTGTGGCTTTAGCACCAGCGAAGAAGACGTAAAATACAGAGAGCCAACATCAGCTGTGTCCTGCATGATTTAGACGCCTGAGGACAGTGGGTCATATACTCGGACGCATAGTTGTCCTGCTGCCGTGCCTTTTTTAAGTTGTTGAATGTTTGAGATGTCTTAATATAATGGAACGGGATGGCATTGCTCGAAAGCGCCAACAATATACATTTTAAGAACTCAACATCAATAATACACGATAATCCACAGACCCCGACAAATTGTATTTGGAGTTGGTTTACTGGACTCCCTCGAGCAGCATTTGAGATAATCTTTTATAGAGCTTTCAAATCAGGATTAAATGTGATTTGGGGCGATCTGATGGGCGCCTGTGCAGAATACAGAGTGTGTGATCGGGTCAAAGGACAGCGGGAGATGTCATGTGACTCAGAAAATGCTGCCGTGACAGGATGCTGCTTCCCGAACAGAGGCTAGTCTGTCTAATGTCATGCCTCTAAAATGCCTTTGATACGGCCATGCTGTATTGAGATTGAAGATGACATGATAACCATTGTGGGCTAAAAAAAATACGAGCAATATTAGCTCAGTGCGCGAAAGAATGCCACTAATGCTCTGTAATAAATTATGTTATTTAAAGCAAGCCCTCGTTAGGCACTTCGTAGATTTGTTACCATAACGTCGTATATACACAGGGTCCCAGGATGTAATGAGGACGGACTGAAGAACCCTTTAATGCAGCAGGCAATCCTAAAATAAAATATGAAGTTTAATCCCAGAACAAATGAACGATTATCATGAAAACATTGTCTATAGTGATTGTAATGTCACTGTAATGTCTTCCCTTGTCTTTTGTCTTACGATCTGTCCTATTTTATGTCGTAAATTACGCCGTTATGATGCAAGAAAACATCTAGGCTTGATCTGACGATAAAATATCATCGTATTGTTCCCCGTTCCTAAACAAACGAAGGCTTATAAGGTCGGACATCTTTGCACAGATGATACATGGGTAGATGGATTGTGTGATAGTGTGACTCACCACTCGTGCAGCTCTCTCCTGAGATTCACACTTTCTGCAGAACCAAGGACCGGTGGGCACCTGCACGATGCCATAGCATGCTGAACACAGAGAGAGAGAGGGAGGGAGGGGCCTTAGAGTAAGCCCTCACGATCACGACAAAAGATGACATTTTACACCACAGAATACATCTACACAGTGATAATGCGGAGGCGTGTGGCGCAGTGGATAGAGCGCTGGTGTTGGGATCAGGGGAGCACAGGTTCAAACCCCACTGCAGTCAGCATGTCGTTGTGTCCCTGGGCAAGACAGTTCACCCCAAATTACTCCTGTGGGGGTCCGAAAACCAGTCAGTATCTGGTGTGACCACCATTTGCCTCACGCAGTGCAACACATCTCCTTCGCATAGAGTTGATCAGGTTGTTGATTGTGGCCTGTGGAATGTTGGTCCACTCCTCTTCAATGGCTGCCGAGTATACGCCGATCCAGAGCATCCCAAACATGCTCAATGGGTGACATGTCCGGTGAGTATGCTGGCCATGCAAGAACTGGGATGTTTTCAGCCTCCAGGAATTGTGTACAGATCCTTGCAACATGGGGCCGTGCATTATCATGCTGCGACATGAGGTGATGGTCGTGGATGAATGGCACAACAATGGGCCTCAGGATCTCGTCACGGTATCTCTGTGCATTCACAATGCCATCAATAAAATGCACCTGTGTTCGTCGTCCATAACATACGCCTGCCCATACCATAACTCCACCACCACCGTGGGCCACTCGATTCACAACATTGACATCAGAACACCGCTCACCCACACGACGCCACACACGCCGTCTGCCATCTGCCCTGAACAGTGAAACCCGGGATTCATCCGTGAAGAGAACACCTCTCCAACGTGCCAGACGCCATCGAATGTGAGCATTTGCCCACTCAAGTCGGTTACGACGACGAACCGGAGTCAGGTCGAGACCCCGATGAGGACGACGAGCATGCAGATGAGCTTCCCTGAGACGGTTTCTGACAGCAGAAAGTCTTTGGTTATGCAAACCGATGGTTGCAGCAGCTGTCCGAGTGGCTGGTCTCAGACGATCTTGGAGGTGAACATGCTGGATGTGGAGGTCCTGGGCTGGTGTGGTTACACGTGGTCTGCGGTTGTGAGGCCGGTTGGATGTACTGCCAAATTCTCTGAAACGCCTTTGGAGACGGCTTATGGTAGAGACATGAACATTCAATTCACGGGCAACAGCTCTGGTGGACATTCCTGCTGTCAGCATGCCAATCGCACGCTCCCTCAAAATTTGCGACATCTGTGGCATTGTGCTGTGTGATAAAACTGCACGTTTCAGAGTGGCCTTTTATGGTGGCCAGCCTAAGGCACAGCTGTGCAATAATCATGCTGTCTAATCAGCATCTTGATATGCCACACCTGTGAGGTGGGATGGATTATCTCGGCAAAGGAGAAGTGCTCACTATCTGGTTAAACCGTGCACCCCAGCACGTGCACTCCGCTCTGCATCAGCCAAACGGCTCGCTGCACCCACACTTCGAGGGGGACCCAAGTTCCCATCAGCAAAAACACGTGGGTTTGCTATCCTGGCTCCAAAATGGTGGAATGAGCTCCCATTGACATCAGGACAGCAGAAAGCTTACACACCTTCCAGCGCAGACTGAAAACTCATCTCTTTCGACTCCACCTCGAGGATAGAATTACTAACAAAGCACTTATATACTAATAAAGGACTGGCTTATCTATAGCCAGTTGAGTAGCACTTGAAATACTTGGCTCTATGAAGCCTGATGTACTTTATGATTCTGTTTTCTTCAAGTTTGTGTCTTCCTGGTCGAATGTACTTATTGTAAGTCGCTTTGGATAAAAGCGTCAGCTAAATGTAATGTAATGTAATGTCACAGATTCTTTCAGATTTGTGAACAATATTTGAGAGAAATTGTTATTTTGTGTAAATAGAAAATGTTTTAGATCTTTGAGTTCATCTCATGAAAAATGGGAGCAAAAACAAAAGTGTTGCATTTATATTTTTGTTCAGTGTACATCTCTTTAAGGGATTAAATAAATGCCAGCAATATGACAGAACAATGCAGAAAAAAGACACACATTGGACAATGAAAGCAAACTTTCATTTAAAACACTGTCCTGACTGCGGTTCACAATATTAAAGTAATAATATATTCCCAACATACTACAACTGCAAACTAGCATGCCGTAAATAAAGAATAGACTGTGCTGCCTAGTTCATCACTAAACCACAGCATTTTAAAAAGACCACATTTTGTTTTGATGCGAGCGTTGAATATGTGATCCGATATCCAAAACACTCCAAACTACAATCACTGACGTCTATATTTAGAAACACTTGGCAGTACTGAAGCTTCACAACTCAACTTTCATCTGGGACAGGCTTTGCTTGATGCTAAAAGTATAACAATCCACTAAAAATAATTTTCCTGCTGAGGCTGGAATAATATGATGCAGTCATTAAATACTAGGCTATGAAATGTGGCACTATATAATAACAACATAATAATAAGGCATGCTTAAGACCAGCAAAGTGGACCAGGTGGTTAAAAAAAGCAAGTTAACAAACCTACTCTCACTGGACCTATTTCGCAGTCTATGCAATATCAAATTAAAACAAAAGAAAGTGTGTTTTCCTAACAAGTGCTCATCATTGAAATGCATCCGTGTGTGTTCATGCAGAGTTGCTGACATTTCAAATAGTTGTCCCCCTGCCTTTGCCAAGTGGACACATGGCCAGCTGTTACACTTGTAAACAGTGGACGTCATCATGAGTCATCTTGGGTGAACAGTGTCTTGGCAGCACTGTATTTGTTTACATTGCCTGTATTTAGATTGTTCTATTACTGCCACCATATGTGTGCACCTTGTCTTCCAACTGTTTATGCACCTTGTTGTTTGCAACTTGTGTGTAATCCTTATTTATGCACAGGTACACTGGGAAATGTCGTTTCTACCTAAACGTCACTGCAATGTAAATAGATGCATGCATATCATAACAATAATACATGCTAACATGTAGCAGCTAGAAACCGTGCAATTGATGGCTTTAATATATGGGGTTCTTTCCATAATGCAGTTTGCACTATTTCTTTAGTAGTAAGTGGCCGTATCACATATCTATAAAGCCCTTGGTGGGAGTTTTGCGCGCACTTTCACACTTCTGACAGGAGGGGTGTATCCCTCCTCTGGATCCCGCCTGACAGGAACACAGAGGGAATGAGAGCAACCAGAATAGCTCTCATAAAACAGCTGGCAAAGACCGTGTGCAGCGGATTAAAAGCCAAAGTTAAGAGCCAAAACAGTAGAGAGCCTGACCTCAGCCTGGCCTAGTGAGGGCAGGCGGAGGAGGCTCCATAACCTTGCAATAACGCTAACTAGCCTGTGAGCTAAGTGCTAACTCGTAGCCTGGGTGAAATACGCAGCTTTACCTTGATGCACGGCCACGTTGCAGCCGTGTCCGTCGCAGTACACCAGAGGGTTTTCCGCCCAGCCTCGCTCGTCAGAGCAAACACAGCAGCCGCCGATCATCTCCTTCATATTATTCGTCGACCACTCGTCGTCCGCCGCCAGACAACGCTCGCCGGAGACCATCTACGAAGAAAGCGGACATGCGGAGGAATACGGTGCACAGCTAATCAGAAAAAACCTCCGCCGGAGACGCCCTACTTTCCTACGTAGCTCTAGGTTCCTCTCTGTCGAAATGTCATGTTTTTAAGGTATTTACGTCCCTTTTTTGACACCGTATTTTCTCACCAAAACATCCACTTCATGGTGCGGCGGTGAGGAGAAGAGGGGGGGGGGGGGGACTCCGTAGAGAACCGGATGTGCGTTTGACGCACGGCGTGCTCTGTCACCGGAAGTAAAACACCGATGTGATTGGCCCGCTGAAATCCGTTTAGGCTCCACATGGTCGAAAATGTTTGAAGGTTTTTGTGGCAAAAATATTTTCCTTTGCACGACTCACTGTCAACAACACTGTTACACAACATGCAGGTAGGTACTACAATCTGTCGGGTTAACTCAAGTACTTTACTTAAGTAATATGTTGACACAATAGTACTTTACTTGAGTATTTACATTGTTTGGCTACTTTATACATTTATACAGTGGCCAATTATATACTTTTCACTCCTACAGGTATTATACACCTACTAGCTACTTTTTACATACACAAGCTTATAAGATACGACACACTTCTTTACTGCTTATCAACAGTGTATTTTTGGAAGTCTATAGAAGTTGCTCCACATCTACAAAATAAAACATTAAAATGTATATGATATGCACTGTATTTGTTAGCTTTAAAACACAGAATAACCAAATATTGTTTAAAACTGTGACTGAAAAGAGACAATATACATAACCAGTACATTTGCTTTTGAGGTCCACTGTGCAGAAATAAAATATTGAACATTTTTAATTACTTGTTGTTGCTGCTAATACTTTTGCACTTTAACTTAAGTCATTTTTATTCAGCACTTTTTACTTGGAATAGAGTATTTTAATACCATAATACTTCTACTTAAGAAAGGGATCTGATTACTTTTTCATGCACCTATGTGGGATACTGACAGAACTATATTCAGGCCCTAACTGTGGAATCACCCCCTGGAGTAAAATTGTTGCATTATGAGCAAAATGTCCTGAAAGTGTTCAAAGAAAAGTATCCTGTGAAGTAAAATGTTCCCTGGCAGTGTTTAACCATAAGGCCTGTCTATATGATGGGTTTTTTAATAATAATTACTTCTCTTTTTTTTATAATTACTATTATTGAGTGGCATGATGTAACAAAGTTCAATTACATGCAGGTGGGGTTTTACTGATGGGAAACAATTAAAAGCAGGGTGTAAACAAAGGGGAAGTATACAAGTCTCTACCAGTATCCCACAGTGGAAATACTGCATTACACCTAAGCTAAAGGGCTTGAATTCAAAATAGAACTAGAAGTATGTTAGCTATATTACCAAAGTATTTTTAAAGTACAAATATTCATTGTGAAGTCAAATGTTTTCCTGTCTGTTTTACTATTATAAAGAAAGTATTGTGTTTTTTGATGACTAACTCTCTTACTGTTCTCTATTTAAGTAACATTTTGAAAACTGTACTTGCGTATATCTGTAAGAATGCTTTTGGATTGCTTTCACACTACTTCTCAATAGTAGGACTGTGAACATGTTTAATTATGTTTTGGGCTTTATAATAATTTTCAACTTGCAATGCAGAATATTTTCTAGATGTAATTTATGTTTGTCCACATGCATACTTACAATTATTGTTTTATTACTGCTTGTCAAACTAATCGTATGCAACATGGCAATGATTTAAACAAAACATTACTTTTATAATTATATAAACAAAAGATTTTCAAAATAAGCCAAATATTTGTTGTCAACTATTAGGATTCCCTGCTTCACTATTTTACATTTATTTTTATATATTTGTAAAGACATGTAACTTGTGGTCGGAAAACATTTAACGCATATTTAACTGTTTATAACATTTTAAATAAATAAGGTTGGCCTCACTGCAATTGACTGATTGTATTGACTAAATCATTAATGGATTAATTGGTGGGCAGAATAATCAATAAAGAAAATAATTGGTTTCATTAGTAGTTGCAGACCTGGTGCGTTCACACAGAAAACATTAATAACCAAGATATCGAGTGATGGCACTATATTCTGGAAAGCTGCTGGTTTTCTATTTCTGTTTGAATTTTGTTTTATTCATGATTTACTTTACTTAAGTTGTTTCTGTAAGGTTCTACTTTGATAGCTGTCACGTCACTATATTACTCGTGGATATTTGTAGTTATGATAGAGGCTTAATAATTAACGTTCAAGCTGTAATGCAGGGTGTTTTACAGATGTCATGTTTGTTTATATTTCTACACATACATAGTCACTTATCTTGCTAACTAATAGATGACAATAACTGGGAGGCTGTGGCGCAGTGGACTGGTGCGTTGGTGTTGGGATCAGGGGGCACAGGTTCAAACCCCACTGCAGTCAGCATGTCGTTGTGTCCCTGAGACACTTCACCCCAAAGTGCTCCTGTGGGGATCGCCCACAGTATTGAGTATGTAAGTCGCTTCAGATAAAAGTATCTAACAGGTAACATGTAATGTAACTGGGTGAAAAAACATGACATTTATAACTGTTGCACCATGCTATTGAGAAATAATAATTAAGAATAAGATGGCGTGGGCCTGCTGAGCGTAGAGCTGGGAGACTTGAGACAGAATTTGAAATGCTTTTTATTGTAATAATGAATACCTTTAACTAAAGGGGCTTTGAGAATCCTATATCAGGCTGCTTGTCAGACATGTCAATATACGGTTTTGTTTTGACAGCATCCCCATGCTGTTGCCAAGGATGCTCCACAACACACACACACACACACACACACACGCTATTCCAAGCACTCAGCTGCTGCTTGCATCACCGATTCCTCAGAGCGAGCTCCCGCTCTTGGTTTCCAGAGAAACGTAATGACTTGCCAATAATGCGCAAGAGCACACGAGCGTCCTCCATGTAATATGGTGAGCGAGAGGTCCCTGGGAGTGCCTGCCCATTGTTTGCTTTAATTTCAAATTGCTCAAATGCTCCAGTCGACACTGGGCACTGCACTAAAAGGGGTAGTGGGAGGGATGGGGAGCTGGGGAAAAGGGAAAAAAGTGAATTGTGTGTGGCAGGGGAAAACCTATTAGAGCTGGAGAGAACAAAGGGAGGCGAGGGAGGGGGCAGCGGTTGTGGAGGGGCCCATATAGCTACTGAAAATGGCAAATGATTTTTACAACTTGCACTTGATTAAGTCAAAGTCTGAGCGAATCATGTGTTCCTCTGTGTGTCAGTGAAGAGCTTTCTCTGAGTCCGACTGCGACGCTGCTTCAAACCCATGTGTGGCCTCAGACTACATATAGCACTCAGAATACTTATCATTTAAAGTATTGTATTATTATGGCAGTATGAAGTATTATAGATTTGTTGCTCAAATGAAGTTAGTATTTGGATGAAGATTTCTAAATGTCCTGCATCAGTGTCTTTGCTACAGGCCTCGAACTGCTTGACTACATCAGCTGTACTGTGCTTGACAGTTTTCTCATGCCACATAAAATATATAATTAAATTTAACAGACTGAAGAACCGTGCGCCACTTTTCCACGACACAGAGCAGGGTGTATGTCGTGGGCCACTGACTTCAACATTTAGCCTGTGTTTTGTGGAGACTTGCAATTAAAGCTAAGACTGAGATAACCTCCTTGAAAAACATTTGATTATAGTATTTCAAATGTGGTCAATTGATTTGGCCGTTTGTGAGCCTTTAGTAGACTAGAGAGTTTAATTAGCTTTCCTGTAGTATGCTTGACAGTCACTCTTGCTTTTCTTTGTCCTCTTTGGCTCTGTTTAATTGTCAGAAATGTGACTTCACAGCACTTGAGTTTTAAAATGCCCTGCGATTGGGTCCTGCCTGTTTGCTCCGGCTGAGGGAAGTGTCGTGGTCTCTCTGTGCAGGATGGGGGGCAGAGCGCTGTGAAAAGCAGCCCCACAGACGTCTGCCTCTGAAATGGTGGTGAAGCCATTGCACACACACATATTGGAAACACTTACCTGCGGGTAAGTGTTGGCCAAATGGTTACAGCTCCTTATGTTCTTCCTAACTCCATCTTTGTAAAGGCTACTGTGTTTTCTTCACATGTATACATTCTTAGAAAGAGTAAGGAATGCTGTTCAGAAACATCAAACCAGCAATATATCTAAATGTTGTTCTTTTAAGTTTCGTGTGTGTGTGTGTGTGTGTGTGTGTGTGTGTGTGTGTGTGTGTGTGTGTGTGTGTGTGTGTGTGTGTGTGTGTGTGTGTGTGTGTGTGTGTGTGTGTGTGTGTGTGTGTGTGTGTGTGTGTGTGTGTGTGTGTGTGTGTGTGTGTGTGTGTGTGTGTGTGTGTGTGTGCATTACAGGGAAACTGTGCAGAAAACCAAAGCAGTCTGCGAGGAATGTTTTCACAGACTTAGCTCATAAGCTTCAACAAATGACTACTGGCAGCTAAGTATAGCACTTTGATTTTAAAGCATTTGTATTCTCAAACAGATGCCATATGCTGTTTTCAATTCATCAATGAGGAATGTTTTTTTTTTTGTCATGTAGAATGTAAGAAGCTTGGCGTGGCAAAAATAAACAGCATTACATTGTTTACGTTAAGTCAAAGAAAATGTATGCTGTGTGACATATTTGATCAGGTTTTACACAAGCTATCCTAGCATATGCATTTAGTCCAACTATTATTCGTTAGATTGAAACAATGAAAACAGTGTTTCAGAGACAAAGCAGTGAGTTAGCAGCGTGCCGGGTTTTCAGCTTTTCATGTGTGTGATGGATTCAATTTCTATCTTTACATCCACATTTTCCCCAACTCTCGGTTGCTTTAAAACAGTCCATTTTAGTTCTGATAATCCCGCAGCCCCTAAAAATGCATCATTAATAAAGCGTGATAAGACGGGTAAGATTTACTTTGTTGATCCCAATTTGGGACTTTTGTGCACATAATGTGAACATTAAAGAGTAGAAAATTAAACAACTCAAAATTGAAAATAAAACGGAACTAAAAAGTAAGATCGATAGGCTACATATTGACAGTGGAATATACATATTCATTTAGGCAGTAACTATAGGTTTTATACCAGACTTCATGGATACCTTATGTGTTTTTCTGTTCTGTTTTAAATCTCTCTTGTGTGGACATAGTATGGTCTGATTCTGTGTGTCTTTCTTGTGGTTTATTGCACTTCATAGGCTACATGTAATATCTGTAGTAGGCTATGAAATTGTTGTGACAGACCATGTGCATTCCCATCTGTATCAAATGATTGTAGTTCCTGTGTTGGGAACGCTTGGTCCAAGTATGTGTTAATCGCTATTCCAATAGAAATGTTGCTGCTTCGTGAAGCTTGGAATAAAAACATATTGCAAACACTGAAATGACCCGAGAAGCCGAGTGAACCCTTTACATTCAGGAGCTATAATGCTTCTTTTCTTTTCCTCGCCACATTCAGAGGCATCCGTATTTACGCACGGTGTCCTCTCTAGTCGGTGAGTAGCACAGGGGCCCTGGAAAAAAAATACAAACAGTCCCAACACGGAGGGGTGAAAGGTGAAGAGAGCCCTCCCCCACCACTGTCCGCACACACTTCAGGCTCGGATTGCATGTAAAATCACATTCTCCGGGGGGTGGGAGGAATTCATTGTTTTGGCATGGGGCAGTGGGTTTGTGTCATAAAAAGTATATGCTCTTACAAGTGCCTGCGCCTCCTTGACCAAGTGTCTCCATAAAACTCGACGCAAAGCAAATGACTTGGAGCAACACGAGTGTTCTAGAAAAGAGTTTTAAGCCTATTCCAAAAAGATGTATGCCCAGTGAGTTTATATAAAATATATGATATTCAACCATTTTAATAGGTTACATAAACCTCGTCCGGGATTGTATGAAGTGTGAGGACTTTATATATATTTTTGCAAGCCTGTAAAACTTAAAGCAAATACGTCATTTAAGAGTGCTGAAGACATTTTGTGTTCCTTCTCCAGCATTGAAGTTTCAAACTATTTAAATCGTGTTACAAATGTTGGTTACACTGCGCCAAACCCCGGAGCATTGGTCATGTGTGTCCATCGGTCGTGTGTGCGTGCGTGCGTGTGTGTCCTTACCGTAATCCGTCTCTGACAAATTAAAGAAAGCAAGAAGTAAACATTTGCCATGTGTTGGCCTTTTTAAAATAAAAACTAGACGTTATATTCATTTAAGTTTGAATTAAACTATGCATCATGGATGTTCTTTGTGATGAATCCAGGTTTCATTGACTCCCATGTAAACTAAAACAAATACGTGAAATGTCCACGACCTCATTACACTGCATTACGTAATTGTAACATTTTGTGTCTCCACCACGTAGTCATGTCGTCACGTATTTTTGTGAGACCAGGTTGACATCCTGCAGGTTAAAGTGATGTTTAGTGATTCTCCCGCAGTGTAACTCATGCAAAGCTACAGGCAGGAAACAGCAACAATGTCCTTCCCTATCTCTAATGAGTCTAAAGTGCAGGACTTCTCGAGCATTTCCCCCCCCACCACCACCAGCTCACTGCCGGCTGTTGAGAGAAACCTCCCCCGTGTTTGAGGGCTCTCTCTCGGCCACTCGCTCTGCTTCCTCCCCTCCACATCCCGGCGCAGAGGCTGCAGAAACTGCCCTGTGGTGCATCTCAAATCTGCATGACAAAAGAGTCCCCGGTCCTAATTGGAAATACTCCAGTGTGTACACATGCACCAGGTTATTTATATTCAGCAATTATAGCAATATTATATTATCGTTTTAGGAGGTTTGAGATGGTCCTCAATTCAGACCTGCAGGTAAACGGAGAGCTCTGATTTAAAAACACAAATCATGGCGTCACGAGCAGAGGTTTGGAACATGCTGATACAAACAGTACAAATAACGATTTTTAATAATTGTATTTATTTCAAATACCTTTTACTTTGTCTTGCTCTCATAATTATTTTTATTATTTAAGAATACACATATATATTAAAAAAGTGTTTATAAAATGTATTATGATTTAAAATAATGATATATTATAGTAATATATTTTATGTAATGGAGTTGTATGGATAACTGCTGCTGTTCAGATCAGTTGGTGTGCGTGTGTGAATGTGTGTGTATAGTTATAATAGAACGTTGGGAAATTAATTGATTATAAGTTTTATAAATAGTTATAATTGTGAGAGTGTGTACGGTTGCTCATAATAGCACTGGTGTAGAGCTTTGTGACTGAAGTTGTTGCTGATCGATCCGCGCTGCAGTGACGTCACACACGTAAAACTGAAGCCTTACAACTGCTGTGCAAGCTTTACAATTTGTGACAAGGAGGGTTTGTTATGTGTTATATGCCAAATATATTAAATTGAACTCCTCCGTTTAGATGTGGACAGATTTAGGTCAGGTAATGGTTGCATCGTCAATAGAGAGGGCTTAAAAACTATGAACGTATTTAGTCAACCAATAAAAACTAACTCAGGTTTCAAGAAAGGGAAGACATGCAGGGGTCAGGCCGTGTCTGTGTCTCCCTGTCTCTCCAGGCCGGGAACAGTGCACCGTGGCTCCAGGATCGGTGTTATTCCCCCGGGGATCCGGACCTCCACAAGCTGCCCCTCCTCTCACATCACTCCGCTGCATCCGAGAGGCTCGGCATGGCCCTATGTTCATGTCATAAAGGATCTGCACGGAAATGAGCGAGCCTTGCTGCTGCAGGTTCCTATATTTACAGCAACCAGAATGCAGGTCAGATGTATCATGGGAGTTGAGTCGACCTGGAGTTTGGTGAAGTGATTGTGCAGACATATAACTGATAGCTGCACATGTCGGCGTAGCTAACGCACAGAGATCCATGCTTCAACTGAGCGTGATGTCACAAGTAAACGCAACAGCTTTCCGAGGCTGATGCAGTGAAATGTCGCACAAGGAGATCTATCAGGCTTCTATATTCATACATGTTAATTATCCATTCATGCTATACTATGCCACTTGATTTTTTAAAAGCAGACAATATTTGGCCCACAGAGAAGCTTAATCCATATTTGGTCTGACATTTCAATGTGTAACACTCTGACACTAATCATCCAAATACGCACGAACACGTAGGCTGTGTGTGTGCCCAGATGAATCCATTCTCTTACTGCTCTCCTTATTTTGTATTCGCTGTAATCCCTTGACCCCAGCGTTAGTGATGCTCTACCGTCCAACAGTGTGCGTGTATTTTATGGAAACTGTCCACAAATATCCACGAGGTTTAACAAGGAGCTATAATAAGAACGCGTGGACAACACGATGTGTGATGTACCACCGAGCTAACACCGCTGCCATTCAGCGTACAGTGAATGCTCTGTAAATAAGCAAATAGGCTTAACATTGTGGGAATGAGCGTGCCCAGTCTTGAGTCTGGCCCCAGCACAAACTGCACTGCGCGTGAGGAACGGGCCACAAGGGATTCACGTGTTTTATAGATAACAAAGACGCAACATAATAACGCAGGGAGTGATGGGAAAATGTGTCTCAGGGTGAAACACAATGGCCGGTCAAAACTGTTTCATACGGCCTACCGGTAATTCAGACAATTAGCTTTTAATGTGTGTGTGTGTGTGTGTGGTGTGTGTGTGTGTGTGTGTGTGTGTGTGTGTGTGTGTGTGTGTGTGTGTGTGTGTGCGCGTGTGTGTTTGTTTGTGTGGTGCACGCGCGTACGTGGCTCAAAGTGTGCGTCTTTCTTTATGATTATGCGTGTGTGTGTGCGCGCATATCCTTGTGTGTATATTTGGTGAAAAGTCATTGCGTTGTGTGTGTGTGTGGGGTGTCCTCGGCGTGCACATGCAATATGCACGTATTCACAGAAGAAATGTTAAAATGTGTACAAAATATTACACCAAATCAGGTCCTATAACTAAAGTGATCTTTGTGCATTAATCCGCACAAAGCGTGCGTGTTCCTGTTCCCCTTGTGAAAAGCTACTTGTTGATTATACTGTTAACGTATAGCCTATGTTTTAATATGTTATAATTATTGTCTGGTTAAACCTATTTTTGACTATGAAATCTTAATCACATTGTTTAATGGCTTAACATATTTTCTTGGAAATCTTTGTGGGAAAAGCAACCCTGACTCTGCACTTTTACTGACCAATCACTGCTCGCGTTGTTTCACCACGCTATACAATCTAACTGGGATGTTTCGGTGTAGCACGAGTCCACTAAACTCGCCTGAATATCATTTCTAGTGTTTGACAATAAGGCACATTGTTTATCTCCAATTATAGCAATTAACTACACACTATACATACTATATGGACGTTGTAACACCCTGCTGAGCACATTTCAAATGAATGCAAACACACACAGGGAGGAACAGAGACGCACACACTGAAAGGGAAAAGGTTGAACATGCCGATGTCGTAAGGTAAAACAGACGCATTCATATAGGCCCTCACAGAATAAATATATGAAAAGTGTAGGTCACTTAGTCAAGCATCGAGGAAGAAAGTCATATGGACGAAAAGCCCGAGCCAACAGACGCAGACACGTAGAGCCGTGGTCAGGCAAAATGTGGAAAAGCAGCTCTGCAAGTGTAAAAAGCTAATGTCTTTGTTTAAACTGCGCTGCGTTAACACACATCACCGTGGAGTCAGTTCAGCTATCGATTGCATACTCCTGCGTGCATTGTGACGTGAAAAGTGAACAGCATTTAATGCATTCCAGTCTTCATGACATTCTGCAGACTCATATAAACCTATTCTGGTTTAGCAGCTGGAATATGAATTTGCTTTATTTTAACAGTGAAGAATTTGGGCACAAACTATTGTATCGGTGGGGTGTGTGCGGGGGTGGGGATGGGATATCCATTTTTATTGCATCACCTGTCAGCCGCGTCCAATGGGCGTCGACTCGGAGGGCATTAATTGATGAAGGTGTCTCCAGACCCGCGCACCTCCCCTCTCTGTCATTTTATTTGTGGCTCGACCAGCAGCCAGAATAGCAGCTGCATTTTTAGCTCTTATTCTTTTTCTCTCTCTCTCTTTCTCCCTCCCCTCCACCCTCACAACTCTCTCTAGCTCTCTCTCTCTCTCGTCTCTCTCTCTCTCTCTCTCTCTCTCTCTCTCTCTCTCTCTCTCTCTCTCTCTCTCTCTCTCTCTCTCTCTCTCTCTGTTCTCGCTATTTTATCCCTCTGGCTGAGGCAGTGGTGTACACCTACCCCTCGTCCTGCTGCCGACCAGAGGGGAGTGGAGCCGGCAGAGGCAGGTAGCAGCAGCCCCGGCTTGGTGGACGTATCCGTCGCATTCCTCCACCATGCCGGACCGGGGCAAGAGGCGACGGGTGGATGCTGTCACATACACCGGCAGCTCCATTTAATGTCAAAGTTTGCATTTCATGATGCAGCAGTGTGGATTAAAGGTATGAGCAGGATGAGCTCTGTGCCAGTCACCGGTAAATCCATAGCATACTGAGACTGCATGGATTAATATTGGAACATAAAACATGGGAGACCTGGAGTGTGGCTTTGAGGAAATGCAAGGAGTGAGATTGGGATACCTGCTCATCCAAGGCAAGCAAATGTTTGCTTTGTCTCAGGTCTTCACCGACCTTCTGCAGAACATCCCCCGGACCACGGTGCACAAGCGCATGGACCACCTGAACGTGAAGAAGCACCACTGCGACCTGGAGGAGCTGCGGAGGCTCAAAGCGATTAACTCTATAGCTTTCCACGCCGCGAAATGCACGCTCATATCGCGGGAGGACGTGGAGGCTCTGTATTTCTCCTGCAAGACGGAGCGGGTGTTAAAGTCCAACAAAAGGAAAGCGAAAGCTGCGTGCTCTCCCGGGGCTGAGGACGCGTCCCAGGGACGTGCAGACACCGAGCTATGGAAGGAGAAAGTTTGGTTCAGTTTGCACGGTGTCCCGGAGACACCTCTCAACAAAACGAGCAGGAGGAAGGAGCTGAGTCCCTGCCTCACCGACTCCAAACTACCTCAGTTTTACCAGAAAACGAACGGACGGGAGTACCGCTCGGCGACTAAGTCCGGTCACAAACACTTTAAAAACTATGAAACAGCAAAAACAGCAGGGAACCGGGTCACTCTGAGCCAAAGGCAAGCGTTTTTCCGGCAGCCGGTAGTGCTTCAGTCCGCCATAGCTGCTCAGTCCAGGCTCTCGCGCTCAGCCGGCGACCTACTTCACAAAAGGAAGAGGAGGCGCGAGGGGGGCAGGAGCAGACACGCGCAACAACACGTACCGCCGGTGCTGCTCGTGCAACCCAAATCCAGCCACGGGACTTCTTTCGGTGCTTTCCACCTCGGTCCGGATCTCTTTCTGGACCCAAGACCTCACCACCATCACCACCACCACCATCATCATCACCACCATCACAACGAGCCCGGCTTCCCGGAGAGCTACAGCAGCGACACCGAGTCCAGCACCTACTCAGACCGGGCCGACTCGGACTTTGGGTCCGGCTTCTCCAGCACCAGCAACTCCGGGAGCTCCGAGGAAGAGGAGGAAGAGGATGATGAAGATGACACGCAGTCAGAGAGTTCAGAGGTCAGCTCGGATGAAGAGGAGAGCTCCTCTCAGTCCGACTCCAGCTCTGTTTCCAGCCGGGTTTCGGTGCAGAGCATCCGGTTCAGACGGGCCCGGGTTGGCTCTGTCGCCAAAAGTGTCAGCACCGGTAAAGCCCCTCTGGTCCTGCAGCCCACGTTTCACTACAACCAGCACCAAGAGAAACCACACCGGTCACTGGGCCACGTTTCCGCGTCACAGCCAGGGGACAGGAGACAGAAGAAATGTGAGTTTAACTGCAGTGAAGCAAGAAAAGACTTTGGACCTTTACAGCCGCCAAGATTTAACTCAAGTCTCATGGGAGAGAGCTTTTTATTTGAGTACAAAAAGGGGAACGCTTTTGAGTCTGATCCAAACAGTGTGGACCCCTATTCACCGGGACACAACCGGATTTCCCCCCCCTCACGCAGTTCACTTCAGTGTGACCAGGACAGACACACCAAGCGCCCCAGATGCACCGAGAAAAGGGAGGCGAAGCCCAGCAGCCTGAAACTGTCCCCTCCGCTGAAGAGAATAAAAACCGAGCCAGAGGAGCTCTCTGTGTCCGCGGCCCCCCGCCCGGACCGCGGCAGGACACCCCCCTTCAACCTCCACAATGTGAAAGTTAAAGTGGAGGAAAGCTGTGATGAATATGAATACCAGAGCCAGGCAGCCAAATGCAAAGGAGATAAGACAGAGAGCAATGGGCAGTATCCCCTCAAACATGGGGGCTATTTCGGGATTAAAGCCACAGCGAAGAGCCTTGATGTGGCCCCCAGGTCCCCCTGCAACCCTCAGGAATGCAGGAGCTCCCCTTGTATTGAGGAGGGGAACAAAACCTGCAGGGCTCCGGTGCTGGGGGGGAAAAAAACTCGAGTTTCCAGGACGCAAACAAAACACAGGGTCAACCAAGCTGCCTCTTCCTCCTCTTCTTCGTCGTCCTCTTCTCGCCCAGAGGAAGTATCCACGGAGGATTTACCGAGCAGACGCAAACGCAGCACTGTAGCATCGCCTGCTAAAATGCTTTTCAGCCTGATGGCACATTTCCCCTCCCCGCCGTCGCTGGTTGTTGGCAGCGACGGGGATTTGTGCCCTGCTTACTCCCTTAAGTCGTCGAGGGGCGCCGGGCCTCCCCCTCCGTCCCACCCCGTGTGGAGGTGGCAGCCAGGCGGACAGATTCTCCCTCCCCCACCCGCTCAGAGGACTAGGAAATACTGAGCAGGGGTTTAAAAACAATAGCCTTCACCATCGACAACCTCTCCGTGAGCTCATCACTCGCAACTTTACCGGTGTGCAGCCAATTTTCTGTGAATGGGTTTACATTCCGCTTTGTTTTGAAGTTTGATCGAGAAGAAAAAAACCTTTTTGGAGCCTCAGAAAACGCCCACAGGACTGTGAGACACTGCTCGTGGATTTACGCTTAAAAAAAACTGTTTGAAATAAGCTTTAAATCCTAAGCAATATGTTTCTACTTGACTCTTTCTTCTTCGCTTTTTCTATGCTCGACTTGTTGGATGTATGGTGCCAGGGTGTGTGCTTAAAGGAAATGTTTAAAAAAAGAAAAAGCATTCCTTGAAATGAGGCTATCTATAGCTGGGACTGAGGGCTGTTGGTAAATCAAAAAAAAAAAATCAGGGTTTCCCATTCTGTGCCACCTGGTAATTGTATATGTCAAAGCTGTTTTCTTTCATGACATGCTGACCACAATGCCCCACATTTCAGAGAATTATTAAAAAATTGGTTCAGTAATATCTATCTTATTATGCTCACAGAAAAGCCTTTATTAGATTTGGCAGGAGTGTATTCTTGCTGGTTGTGTTTTTTTTAATTTTCCTAGAGTGCTTGATGGTTTTCAGTCTTTCAGGTTTTCTTTCTGCTGAGTATTTCCTGGTTTGCAAATGTGTGACAGTGCACAGACGTAGGCCCAGGCACAACACAGGCCTTATGTACAGACAATCAAAAAGAGAGAGGTTCAGACCTTCATCATAGCACGTCAGCTCCCACCATGGACTCAAAGCATGTCCCTCCTGGTGCAAAACCAGTCTGTATTTTCCTCTATGCAGGACTAATGTAAAGCTAAACAGACAGTATGCCAATATCCAAGCTAGGCAGTGGATGGGATGGGATTTAGCAGTCCATATGGGGGGGGGGGGGGGCACCAAAAACAGCGTGAAACACCTTCTAGCTCTGGCTACTCTGAAACAATTAGACAAAGCACAAGAGATAGGCTTAAAGGCACTTTGATACTGCTGGGGAGTCTTGTTTTTAGCTTTCTGACTACCCTGTGAAATGATGTCTGAGAGACCTTGAGAAAATAAATCATTTGGATCCACACACAAAGGCCAAACTGCATTAACTTGACTGATATTTGAATATCTAACCATGCCATTCTGGATTCTGATTTTAAAAAAAAAAGAATTTAATAATATGCTAATTTCCGTGAAGCCACTGTTGTTCATTATTCTCTTTGCAGCTGAAGTTAATTGTCTCGATCTAAGCTGGAAAAACGCCAATTATTTCCTATCATTTGACACCCAAAATACAATCAGTTTTAAAATACTGCTCTCTTTATATGTCGAACATCACCATCTCATTATCTTTAATGTAGCCTTTGGAATATGGCCGCTCAGTGAATGTAGTGTCCCTGATTGATTTACTCCCTTTAATTCATTACAGACTGCACACACAGGAAGTGAATCCAGTGACTGAAGCTGCACCTACACGCAGGTATTTTAAGTAAATGTGTGTTTTTAATGGCAGTACAGGTCTGCTAATTGGCAGGCTTTCAGTCTGCGACAAAGAGAGGCCCAGCGTATGGCGAGCCACACCACAACAAACCCAAAGCCTGGATGATGTCAGCCCCTCACACGCTGCATTCATTCAGAGGATTGTAGAAAATGGGTGATTGTTAAAAAAAAAAAAAAAAAGTGAGTTTGCCTGAATCAGCGTGGATGCATATGTTTAACCACGTGATTAACTCTGCAGCCATGAGAGAGATTTTCAAACTTGAACTTTTATCCCCAGCGCGTAAAACTGGCTGTTTCTGACACAAGCTGAGCAGGCTTGCAGTAAAACGGAGGGGGTTGAGAGGGTGCTGTGTTGCAAGAGCTTTCAACCTTTAATCCGCATGTCAAAAGCAGAGGCTGCACGGCACAGGGAGAAGAGGAATAGCCTCACCCAGAGCATGCAGCCCCCCCCCCCCCCCCCCCCTGTCGCACCGGCCTCTTCTACGCACAATGCGCGGCCGAGGGACGGAGGTGGTGGTAATGGCCTGTTGGGAGGGCCTTTCTCACCGTTAAGACAAATAGCTCTCTGACAGTGACGCTATCAATGTAAACAATTGCAGCGTGCACCCCCCCCCCCCCCCTCCTCCCCCTCCTTCTCCTCGTTCACTCATTTTTGATACTTGAGGTCAGCTATTTGACATGGAGTTTGAAGTCACTGGTTGTTTAAATGAAGCTGCATATTTATTTTTGTGACTTTTTCCTGGGGTTTCTTGTATATTGATTTGTTGTTGTTGTGAATATTATATAGAACAACTGCACTCGAAATGGAAACTTGAACGGTGGATTTCTGAAGCACTTTCCCTCTCTTTTCTTTTTTATTATTATTATGAAGCATTCATTAAACGCGACTGAGTGTAATGATCAGACTCTGTCTTTCTTTAGGACCATCACGTGTGGGTTTTTTCAGAGGGGGTTAACAGATTTAATGATGGAGGAATTGGCCTGGGAGAGGGTTATGAAAACAAAGTGATTTTTAAACTTTATTTTATGGGGGTTCCCCTTTCTTTTTTATCTTTGATTTTGGAGCTGCTTTTCATCATTGTTTTATGTTGCAGTATTTCGCCATGCCCTCAGCCTTTCCATTTACGCTGTAACACGAGTCATTGTGTAAATGTTAAAAGGCGTTTAGGGAAATTAGGTGTATCCATTCTTCAATTAAATAACAGATAAGAGTTTGTCCTGAGGCAAACGGGGTTTAGATTTAAAAGAAAATAGATCCCAAGCAGTGCTTATCCACATTGTGGGCAGTTTAAACCAACAATAGAACTTAATGCAGATGCTAAATGCCCCTCAAACATGCTACAGTATCTCTGGTTGAACTCTTGCAGCAGAGAGGGAATCCCTCCGTGTTTTAAGGGGTGTGTGAGGGAAGAAGTGGTAGGCCTGCGGAGCCTGCAATAATAACAAGAGGCAAACCGCAGACATTTACGCATGCAGCATTTCCAACCACTGCACATGAGGAGGTGCACGCCTCCTCGTTTTAATACGTGAAGCAGAGAGAACGCTCCATAAAATGACCTTTAGGTCTGTGCTACTCGTAAAAAAAAACGTATTGTAGCATGCATTTGCAGGCAGCTTGGAGTAAAACTACGTTATTCCCAAATAGGATTATATGGGTTTATTCAACAATTGGGACCATGCATACAAATACAATAATCTCAAAAAGAGAACAGATGTTATATGCCAGATTATAGTTAGCAGGTACACACAATACACCAACATTACACATTAGTATCACACTAACAATAAAAAACAGATCAAAATACAGTAATATTTAATATATATAATGTAAATATAATATATATAAATACGAATATATTTGTCACTATAAATATACATTTACAATTCATTTAAACTAACCTGTCAAATTACAGTAAAAATAATGTTGGCAAGACTGGTTGCCCAAAATCCACTTTGTTGCACTGTGGGAAAAAGGGTTAACATCGGAGTATAGTCTTGCAGCAAAACTACAATATGAAAGGAAAAGCAGCAGAGTATTGATACCACAGTGGATAAAATACAATAAAAGAATATGAATTCACAGCTATAGGTACCTGGTTGTACACACATGGGTAAAGCTACAACCTTGCCCAAAGGCTATTCACGTTATTGTTCGCAATGCAACTTTTGTGAAGCTTTGAGCTCCTCGCTCAGTCTGCCATGTTTGACGTGATGTTTCCCTGATTAATGGGACTCTGCGGTGGATGGTCCAGGCCAAAGCCCCGGGGTTGATAAGGGGAGCCGGGGCTGGCAGGCTGTCTGGCCCCAGCACGGAGCCTGCAGGGGCCAACAGGGAGCACAGCCATTATACTGCTGCTGGCGTTTCAGGGTTAAATTCCAGTGCGGATTGGAAACCAGTAGACTGTAACTCCTATAGAATAACAAAAGGAGGGGGAAAGAACGAAACACGCCTTAACGCAATTTGCTCGAAATACAATAAAATAAAAGGGTTTTCTAAAGAGCTCAATGATATTTGTGGCTGAGTGGAAAACGAAGTTATGGTTAATGCTGACAGACACATGCCGCGTTAAGGTCAGCACTTTGCATTGATCTTTGAGACAATCACATACGGAGACCGATAAATGCTGTCGGGACGTTTTTATGTTTAATCTCTGAAGGATCTGTGCGTCGCAGCCTTTCACACAAGGTCACTCTCTGGCTCGTAATATTTTTGACGTAAAATATTAATAAACAAGAGGAGAATTTGTTTACAAATGTGTGTCTACTGAAGGCTTTAATGGCTGTTTTTTCTTTCAGTGCTTTTGTGTATTTGTGGTTATCATGGAGCAGAAGAGCCATGGAAATCTGCTCTATGATACAATATGTTGCACAAACTTCTCAAACTTCCTCGCAGTCCATGGTGAAATCTGCACATTCGCAAGCACACGTTTTGTTTTTCAGCCAAAGCTGCTGCTGGCTGACCTGCTGTGGATACATTTGCAACACCAATTTCAAATGAAAAACAAACTCCTATATTTATAAAATCAAGGAAATGTCAAGCTGCTAAATCAGAATGAATTTAATAAATTGTCAAATTATTTCTGTACTTTTTCTAATGATGTAATCATCAGGACGGGTCATACAATGTAGTGCGTAAAACCATGTGCAACCCCAAAAGGAGTGTATTCATGGGGACTTTAACGATAGTCAGTCGATTGTTTGATGCTAAAGAAGGGGCGACATTTATTGAAATTAATTTGTATAATTTCAAAATAAAAGCATACTCTTATAATTAAGTGAAACACCACGCGGAGTGTAAGTGCCGCGGTGTCCACGTGAGTGTGACTGAACAGAGCAGAGCTTCTGTGTGAGGTGAACAACAATGTTTCCCCAGGAGAAGAGGCTTTAAACTAACGGTTCCCGCTGCTGTGCTTTAACGTTAATATATGCACTACATGTCTACATCTGAGAAACCGTGTGATTAAATGGACAATTAAATCTAAAATGTCCCAACTCCCATAATCCTCTCTGCTTGCTATTGGAATGAGCTATAACACTTTCATGCTTTAACAGTGGTGTGACTTTAAAAATAGTCGAATTAAGGACGTTTAATGTATAGAGAGAGGCCATTGAAGACAAACTATCGAGCATTTTTTAATTAAAAATGTAATTTTTTAACAAAATACCCTCCAACTTCTGTATTTACAGCCTGTATGTTACTTTTAACATGTTTCGTGTATGTTGACTGGCAATCAATCAATGCGGCAAAACGTGTCAGACCTCCATGCATTCAAAAATAAGTAGAGCAAAGGTCAAGGGCTTATGACATTATAATATTAATATAATCATGCGGTTACGTAAGTCTGGAGACAAAGCAAAGCATGAATAAAATGTACGTTTTAAAAAAAATAATCTGGTTGACTCCCGAAGTTTAGATTGCTGGACATTACAATACGTGACATTCCCACACAGTCAGTACCGTTTCCACTGAAGCCATGTGTTTCATTGCCGCCTCCATCGTCGCCTACATGAGGAGGAAGCAGCGGGGGAAGCAGCGGAGCCTCTGCTGGGGTTTACCCGGCTTCCCCTGCTCAGACCCGGGGTCAGAGGGAGGGATGGCGGCCTGTGTGGAGAGGAGAGGAACACTCGGCTGCTGCAACTTCTCCTTCTTAAAATCACACCCAAACAACACAAGTATTCACGATATGGTAAGTTTAATGCTTTAACTGCATTAAAGGCAGTATATTTCAGGTGTAGATTTTTTTCTCGGTTTCTCTTTTCTTTTTTTACTTATTGTTTGTTATGTATTTGCTATGTTCGTGTCACTAAATGAAATGATCTGTCAATCAAACTTTATTATAAAAACAATGTGACTCCAAAAATCTGGTTACGCAGCAAAACACCTAATATTATCATAAATTATATGGGTTGTAGTTAAAAGCCTATTTCTTTCATTTGTTTAATTTTGTATTATTCATATATTTTTACACCCTTCAAATTAAAATGTCTGATCACGTGGTGAGGATACGTTTACTGACGTGATATTTCCCAGCCTGCAATTAAATTCAAAGGATCTAGCGTTAATTAGTGACCCCACAGAGCTTAAAACACGTTTATCAGACCCAGGGAGCTGATGTCTGGGGGGGGGGGGGGAGGAGGAGGAGGAGGAGGAGGAGGAGGAGGAGGAGGAGGAGGAGGAGGAGGAGGAGGAGGAGGAGGAGGAGGAGGAGGAGGAGGAGGAGGAAGGGGAAAACCAGCGAGCACCAGAGGGCTTCTACTCGGTCATGGAGCTCAACTCCATTTGTAAAGGCTTTTCTGTGGGCCGGACAGAGCCAGATGCAGCCTCATGTTGAATGCAGCATGCAGGCTGCAGCAACTCACAACATACAATTCAATCAGTGATCAACAAGCCCGCCGGGCACCGAGGCTCTGAGCCGGGTGGAGGAACCAGAAGCACCAGGTGGAGGAACTAAGCACCGGGTGGAGGAACCAGAAGCACCGGGTGGAGGAACTAAGCACCGGGTGGAGGAACCAGAAGCACCGGGTGGAGGAACCAAAAGCACCGGGTGGAGGAACTAAGCACCGGGAGGAGGACCCAGAAGCACCGGGTGGAGTAACCAGAAGCGGAAGCACCGGGAGGAGGACCCAGAAGCACCGGGTGGAGGAACCAGAAGCACGGGGTGGAGGAACCAGAAGCACCGGGTGGAGGAACCAGAAGCACCCGGAGGAGGAACCAGAAGCACCGGGTGGATGAACCAGAAGCACCGGGTAGGAACCAGAAGCTCCGGGTGGAGGCACCAGAAGCACCCGGAGGAGGAACCAGAAGCACCGGGTGGATGAACCAGAAGCACCGGGTAGGAACCAGAAGCTCCGGGTGGAGGCACCAGAAGCACCGGGTGGAGTAACTAAGCACCGGGTGGAGGAACCAGAAGCACCGGGTGGAGGAACCAGAAGCACCGGGTGGAGGAACTAAGCACCGGGTGGAGGAACTAGAAGCACCGGGTGGAGGACCCAGAAGCACCGGGTGGAGGAACTAAGCACCGGGTGGAGGAACCAGAAGCACCGGGTGGAGGACCCAGAAGCACCGGGTGGAGGAACTAAGCACCGGGTGGAGGAACCAGAAGCACCGGGTGGAGGAACCAAGCACTGGGTGGAGGCACCAGAAGCACCGGGTGGAGGAACTAAGCACCGGGTGGAGGAACCAAGCACTGGGTGGAGGAACCAGAAGCACCGGGTGGAGTAACTAAGCACCGGGTGGAGGAATCAGAAGCACCGGGTGGAGGAACCAGAAGCACCGGGTGGAGGAACTAAGCACCGGGTGGAGGAACCAGAAGCACCGGGTGGAGGACCCAGAAGCACCGGGTGGAGGACCCAGAAGCACCGGGTGGAGGAACTAAGCACCGGGAGGCTATCCCTCCTCTCATTCGGGCTGCTGCCCTGCATGTGTTCAGTATTAATAGTTTCTGATGTCAGACTATGTGCACTCCGCCCTGTCTCCTGTTGGTCCACGGTGTGCTAAAGACATCAGAGCTTTATTCCCTTATGAAATATTCAACATATTTCTTACGTGAGAAGGTCATCTAGGCTCCAGGGTTAGGAGGTGATTTGTGCAAAAAGGCGTTTTATTAAAGATGGGAAAACTGCACTAAAACAAACTTAGGTTTATTTCAAAGTAGATGAATGTTGTCTTTAGTTAAATCCGCATCCACAACTCAAACCGTCAGCTCCATGCAATCAAACAAATATCCATGGGTGTGGTTTTATATTTTAGTGACCCACTTCTGACACAAAGTCACATTTTTAAATACATTTCCGTTCTCTTTTTTCTTCTTCAAATACCATGCATGTTTCAACAGCCAACCGTAACCCATTATTATTACCATCCGAAATTATTTTCACAATGAATTAATTTCATTATTTTCTTTACAATAAGCATCCTTTAAATCAAGCTGTCCTTAGTAAGGAGGAGCACTATTTAAAAATGCATTTTCTAATAGAAATAGAAATACACACACACACACACACACACACACACACACACACACACACACACACACACACACACACACACACACACACACACACACACACACACACACACACACACACACACACACACACACACACACACACACACACACACACACACACACACACACGGCACACACACACACACACACACACACACACGGCACATCTTCAGATTAATCCACTATTTGATAGCTGCCATAGAACCAAGTTTTCACGATGCATTTGCTCTGAAATAGTTTATCCTACTTAGATGTTCATCCAAAATATGTTGAAGCACTTTCCATAGAAGGGTATTTCGCATTTCCATAAAAAAAGTGGAAAAACAACTCTTAGGAATGAAACTCTTAACACACACACATTTTAACGTCTATTTGAGTCTAAGCTGCTTTAAATGCCGTCCTTTAGAAAACAACCAGACAGGACAGAATAAATCTCCTGAGTGCTCATCCTTTATTTCAGCTGATTGAAATGTTCCACGGCCTGAAAACTAATATCTGGACACTGGTTCCTTTATAAAGCCACAGATCAGTTGAGGACATTACACACTACAGGGGGATTTGAACAGGGCCACAAGCAGCGGTGACCTTTGGCCCCTCATACCAGGGAGTTAGGACCCGGAGCCCAGGGTGGATTTGGGGATAAAAGACAGGGAACCTCCTCCACCGCTGACACAGGCACATCAAAAACCCTTATAACTTCAATTATTAACACGTAAAATAGTAATAATCACGCTTATATGATGAAAAATCATTTTAAATGTTCTATCGGTGTTCTCGTGTATTCATTTTCTCTCCTCAGTTCAACGTCACTCAGAGATATTGCCTTGCTGCAGGGCACGCAGGCAGGAGACGAGATGTGTCAAAGCCACATTTGAGCGGATGAGCTTCCCTTTCTTCTCCTCTTTAAGTTCTTTAAATTGGGTGTGTGAGAAATATAATGGGACTCTTTTTTGGGGGGGTTGTCTGCGCCTTCACCAGATAATGTTTCAGACACGTTTCAGGTATTCAGGATGTGGGACAAAGGGGAGAGCCAGGAGAGGTACACAACTCTTTATTCAGGCCACAATCTGTCACTTTGAAGTTATTTTAAATTGTGTTCTGACTGCACCTTGGGCAGTAAATACAAATACAAACAATTCTCACTTCTTTATGCAGCACTTATTATTTTGCTGATTTGAAGCTGATTTACTTGCAGGATTCTTGCTATATTCAGGTTTGTATCTTAAAGTTGAATGCACTTAATGTAAGTCTGTTAGGATAAAAGTGTAAAGACTTTATTCTGTATTGCTTTTTAAATTCAAAATGAGGACATTATGTGAAGGTTGCAATACTATTACCTTTATCATTTCATTTTCATTTGCATGAAGAGTGTATTTTCACATATGCTTGCTTTTTAGTTTATATGATGTTATTAAAAGTATTGAGAATGTATACTTAAGAAAAGTATACTATATGCAAAAGTCCTGCATGCAAAATGTAAGTAAATGTAGTCTGCTTAAAATAGAAAAGTTGAAATATTACCAATGGGCGCTTGCATTAAAATATATAGTTATTATTATAATTGTATTAAAAAAAACACGTACATAATTCTATGCAGTTTTGTACTATTGGCTGGTTTAATTTACCTTATAAAGAGGCACTGTGTTTTGTTTTTGAATCTGAATCTGAAAGTTAGTATCAGCTAAAGTCCTAAAATACATGAAGGGAAGTAACATTTACAACACTTCCCCTTGAAATGTGTATGAAGTAAAAAGTATTACAAGTAGCTTACATTTGTATTAAAGTACAAAACTTGAGTGAATACTGGTTTATAGTGACCTAATCATATTTTGTAGATGTTTTATTATTATTCTGATATTGTCGTGTTTATTTCCTCGTGTTCCTTTACAACATCATGTGTTCTTGTTGTTCCACTGTTGTCGTGCTATATGTTGCATAATATCCTATGAAGCAGATTTCCCCTCTGCAGACGTTGTTGTCCCGCACAGCAGATCGCCCCTGGTGACCCGGCTCTGATAAGATCTGCATGTTAAAGTGGATCCTCGTTAATAATGTGGCCTGATTGAGGCTGTTTGGAGTGAAATGTGAGCCTGCAGAGCTGCCTCTCCCCCCCAGCGGCCGAGGCTGTCAAAACAGCTTTTAAATAAGGATGTGTCACTTCAAAGTTAAAGAAAAGAGGACTCAAACTTTATTAAAAGCCTGTCCTGCTTTAGTTAAGCTATAGGATATAATGTGTGTTAATATACCCATCAATGCATGTGCTTATTGACCTGCTGCTAATTACCCATTACTAAATAACATGTCACAATTCTTTGGTTATTTTCACTTTTCTTCACTGACTTTAATTCTGCTAAGACTGGTTTATAATGACTCTCCACATTCACCTTGTATTTTCCACGCCTCCTTCGTGGACTCTTGAATTGAACAAGGGCCAAATGAAGTCTCTCTAACAAGCTCTGTGCACAAAGACTCAGGTAGAGGGGTTGGACACACACACACACACACACACACACACACACACACACACACACACACACACACACACACACACACACACACACACACACACACACACACACACACACACACACACACACACACACACACACACACACACACACACACACACACTGCTGAAGAGCTTTTGTCCACTTAATGCAGCTGATTGGATGATAAATTGATTAATTTATGAACTAACATGAAGCATCATTGGACAGAGGGTTTAATGTCTTCCATTAGGTGACCATCAAATATTCAGATGAAATATATATTTATGCATATCACAGAAAATAAAAAATGTAGCCTAGTGCAATGCTTAGTACCGAAAAATATGAGGAGGTTAATAAAACTGAACTAGCTGTTGAGACAACATTTTATACATGGAACTAATGGAAACAGCCTTTTAAGAAAAGCACGTTTTAATTTCCTCTATCATTTTTGTTTTATTTATTTATTGAGGATTGAGGTTAAACTCGCTGCCATGACTGCGCACTCTTGAGTCAATCGTGTTATGGCAACATGATGCAGCCTTTAGCTTCTAAAAAATATCACAAAGTGAAATGAGAGGGGTCAGTAAATACTCACATTAAGAAAGCTTTACTTAGAGCACAATGAAGATCAAACATGGATCTTTTTAGCATCAACAACGATACACTCATGATTTAAATTGAGATCAATTATATGTTCATCCCTGTAAAGTAAGCTTGGGTTTGTCAGAAGGATTCATGTGTGCTGTATTTATTTTTGACTCTAGGAAAATACAAATATATTGGAACATGTCCACCAAACCACTGCCTCATAAAGACTCAAATAAATGTAAAAGAGAACATATTATAGCAACTGTATGGAGAATGTGATGTAGTTGAGAGAGATCCGACCTTTTCATCTTTAAAAATGAAGGAATACTTCATATATTTAATGTGTGGAAAGACTTCCGCAAGAAAGCTCAAGAACCTCGAGTTTGGGGTTACAATTCCTCCAGAAGACAGGAAAAAAATAGTTAGAAAATATTTTATTCTCAGCTGAGTATAACTTTGCTCTGCATGTGGAATAAAAAAGATGGGTCACATATGAGCTCCATCCGCGGATCACATGAGCAACTTATTTATTTATTCAGTTTAATCTACCTATTTTACAAGTCAAAATGTAGTCCAAACCCTTCTTTCATTTTCCTTTCCAAAAAAAAAAACGCTTAGAAAATTACTAAAATGTAAACCAAACTGATTAGATGTGCTGCTTTTCCTCCACTTAGTCCCTACTTTTATAACACGCCCTTATGACTCTAGGCATTTATTATATAATATCTATTTGTATGCCACCTAAAGCGCCTTCACAGTGTACCGGAGTCGGTGTCCTCGGTAGTGGCGCAGACTGCCGGAGTTTACACAAGGACTCTCCGTTACGCAGCGGCACCGTAACGCTCATCCAGCAGCTTATTTTCAAACATTTCGTTGATTTAATCATTAGTTTATTGTGTCATGGCGCACACACGGTGAAAACACGGCACTCCTTTAACGAATGAAGCCGGTGATAGGAGCTCAAAGGCCCGGGGAGGGTTTTACGCAGCGTCACGACGGCAGCGCCACATATTCATGTTTAGTGTTCGGATAGAAAATGCTCCAGTGTGCTCTGGGAACATCCAGGGGGGGGGTTCAATGGGCTCCAGTGGGTCGTGCAGCAAATAAAACATTATGTATTAACTTCAAATTAATGAATGGTTTAAATGTAATATGTCCTATATGGCCGCCAAACAGGATTCACTCCTATTCCTGCTTTCTATAACAGCTTTGTGTTCAAATAGCTAATTGAACAAATAATAAATCATCAATAAAATCATGATAGGCTATTGAATGTTTTTTTGGAAATCAAATAGCATTTGTTGTGTTTCTCTGGTCAGATATTGTGTTTTGTGGGTGAGTATATGGTGTAAAAAACGTCTAAGAGTCCCTGCGTGGAGAGACGAAACGAATTCGCCAAAAATATGCGCGTATTCCGGATAAAAAATGGACAGAGAAAATGTGTTGATTCCCCCCGCTGTGCCCCTCTGTGCCAAATGAAGTCCTGCAGTCTGACAGCGCCCTCTGCTGGCTGTAAAGAGAGTGGGGAAACTCTCTTAAAGGGGAGGTCTGGAACCCGGAAGAGATGTTTTAAGGTGGAGCGGTGGAGTTAGCTGCACGGTGAGTGAGCTTCCACTAAAGAGCTAACAGGGCACTCAGAGGAGACACTTTCACTGGTTTCGATGTGTTGTGGCATTTCTCTCTACACACTGCAACACATATCAAGAGCTGGAGCTGACACTCTTACCTAAACAAGTGGAAAAAAACATCCATGTTTGTGAGATGTAATTATATCTCCAGTTTCAAAGAGACAGCCTTGAAGATTTATCTAAAAAAGCAAATAAGTGGCGACTAGTAAAGGAACACAGGGACGATGTAAGACACTCATGCACACAGCTGAAGCGTGTCAGAAAAAAAAATATTTCAGACTTGAAGGAAATGGTGAAAAAGATCCATATTTTCCACTGCAGCTCATTTTGTTCAAGATGTTTCCCCTTAAAGAGAATAGACTACTCCAGCACCATATTCATCTTAATATAATACAATATGAAGACTACAGATGTAGTTTTGTTCATGATCAGTCTCTGTCCCTAAAGTTTTCCAACCGGCTCCAAATGGGCTTCGTGAAAAATATTATATATTGTAGGTCTACCTGAAACATGTGAACGCGCAGCAGGTCACTGTCCTGTTTACAGTTTCTCAAATAAAACGGGAAAATACTATTATATTATAAATGTGTATTACGGATAGAGACATAATATAAAATGAAATATATATTCCGTTTTTTATCAACACAGGTTCCCGTTGTTATGGATACATCGCGTGTAAAGGCATTTACTTTTCTCTATAAGTAGCATTTCCCCACAGATCCTACATTAGTAGGCTATGTGTTGAATGCAGAATCTACATTTCCCTGTAGCCTATGTGTTGTGCTGTGTACAACAGATAATAGCCTACTCCTTATTGGTATTTATGTAGGCCTATTGTGTTTCTTCTTCTTCACGAAATGGAGAATTTAAGAGACAACACATGTCACCAAAACTGGATAAAAAAAAAGAAGAATAATGGTTTGGGCATATGCACATTTATTTTGTATTTATTTATGCACGAGTAAAGACAAAATACGCACACGTAACTTTGCATATAGGACTACTTTTTGCAGGACTACTTTTTTGCAGCACATTATTGCGCGTCATTTGAAGGAGTTTTTGATGCCAGCTTCCTGTCACACTCTTTCTGGTCCTTTCATTAGCATACAGTGTTCTGTTCTCACCTGAGCACAGTCCGTGCACCTCTCCTCCTCTTCCTCTCTTCCTCTCCTCTCAGTCTGTGCGTCCCGCTGCTCTCCTCCTGAGCTCCTGCTCCTCCTGCGGCCTTCTGTCCGGTTCAGACATGTTCTTAGCTTTTGTTTTATCGCTCCTTTCCTTCCCTCGCTGGTCCGCTGCAGCTCAGGCACCAGATCCCGGGAGTTCAGCCTGGTTCATGGGGTGCTTCACCCCCAGCAGCAGCAGCCTGTTTGCACCCAGTGGCCGTGACCTTAACCCGGTAACCTGCTCTGTGCGCTGCCTGGATGAAGGGTGAGTGTGGGACACACGTGGAGACCACTATGGTTGTCCGTCGCATTTCAGCTAAACGCGTGTGTGTATTTTTGTGAATAATTACAAGACATTTTTTGTTGTTGTAATGATTCCCATTGGGACCAGTACTATTTAAATGGTGACATTAGTCGTTGTGTTAGTTCTGTCTTATTATGCATACATCAGACAAAAAAATATATATTTAAATTGGATAATTGCAGCCTATAATATGGTCAATTTTTTTTCCTCCATGTTTTTTTCCATGAAGAAAAAAAAGCTGAGAATGACCTCAAGAAGCTTAAAATGTAATTGTTTAAATGACCACAAATTGAAATGTATGCCTTGAGCCTATAGTAACAGAACAGATGCATAGCCATATTTAACACATCTTGTATGTCCAGCAGGTATAAGCCCCCTCCTTCTGAAACCACACTTGGTTGTGTGTGTTTCTGAGTTGGATACATGCACAGCATTTAGAAAGTATTTAACTGACTCTCAGTTTTTGTTCCTGAAGGTACCAGGTTGCAGCGTTGACCTCAGAGGCTTGTTACTGTGGCAACGAGCAACATGGACTGTTGTTCGGCGAGTGTTTCAACACCTCTGCAGATGAAGGGACAAAGGAAGTCAGAGGAGGAAGAGGAAGGTGAGGCAGACTGCAGATCTTTACTTTTTAACAAGGCTCCTTTATGTCTGTTTCATACGAGTTAATATCTCTTTACTGCCATCAAAGTTACGAACATTCATAAGAGTTTTAGGCATGTGGAGAAATATGTTTTGTATATATTTAAAGGCTTATTTGTCATGGCACAACAGCTACAGCATGGTTGTTGGCAATGAAAATCCATGGCTGCTCCAACAGTGAAAAATACATAAGACATAAATAAATATATTCAGTGCAATAGATAGTGGAATAAAACACTGCTTATTGTAATCAAATATAATAAATATGTGGACTTTCTAAATAAAAGTAAGTGGATATTTTAACTCTTTTATTCCCAGTCTCCTCTCTCTCCCTGTTGGAGGAGACGGACATGTTGCTCTCTACAGGACTGAGGGACCGTTCCAGCACCGTGTCCGTCGCTCTCCACCTGCAGACAGAGTGCATGCTGGGAAGAGTTTTGTTGTGGAAGTTTCTGGAAACCTGGCAGGACCTCCCACCCAGCCCATAGGTCAGTTCTCATCATGTTCTTGGGAATATGACTCTTTAATTTGCACAAGCAGCACTTATACTGTAAAAACTGTCTGACTATGAAAAAATAATAACCTTTTTTTGTCATGTACTTTAAGTAAAAGGGTTTATTTTGACATCATCTGTCATGTCCTTAATATTCATTTGCTATGGCTTTGTTTGTAATTGTCTAAAAATACACTAATCATAGTATTTATCATTATTTTAATCGCATGACACATTGTATTTTATTATATGTAATTATTAATATAATTATTACAAAGAGTTCAGAAGTTCTCGCGAATGACCCTGCTGATTTGTGTTGTCAGGGTTTATGTATTCATTGTTTTGTTTTATACATTTAAGAAATTATAACTTAAAAAAGTTAAATGTTTTTACAACAACTTACATTAAGTTTTATATTTTCTATTATAGTGACATGATCAGCAAGACTTTATCAGTGTGATATAATGGACACTTTTTAATTGTATAATTATAAACACGAACAACGGTGCTATACAGAATAACTGCATCTCATTCTATATTAATAATTATTATTATTATCTTTTGAGATAATCTTTCACTATTTTATTCAGAATGTGTTTGTTAGTGAGATTTATGGGAAACATTTACATTAACACGCAGAGAAGAACATATCAGGACATTTTAACATAATGTTTAACTTCTATTTCTGCGAAAGGTTTTAAACTAAATACACTTATTATCATTATTACACGTTCTATTTAGTACAGGCAAGAGACACAAAGGTAACGGAGCGGTGAGATGACCAGACATCCCCGCACAAAAAATATAAAAATAAATACAATTAAAATGTTATCTTATAATTAACTAAATTAATGAATACATAAGAAAATAATAATACAAATAATGTTTTTATGCAGGTTAACTTTAGGGAGTTATTATGTTTAGTTCTTGCTTTTTTGAACACTGTCAAATAAAACGGTGGTTTCAAAATGACCAAACATATAAATACAAAAGTGAAAAGTGTTATTTAATTTAATAATTAAAAATTGTTATGTTTTCACAACATAATTATTTAAGTGTTTATAAGGTATGGTACCTTAATGTATATCTACAATGAACATGCAATGTGTGTTAGGTTAACTTTAGGGAGTTATATGCATTTTAGTTCTTGCTTTTTTTAACACTGTCAAATAAAACGGTGGCTTCAAAATGAAGAAAAGAAAGAAAGACATTTTTTTATTTAATCTATATTTGATAGTAAAGCAGTGTTTTCTGGTCCACCTTCTCCATCATTGCTCTGTTTAGAGTCACATTTTTACATTTCCACAACATAATTCTTTACCTTTTTCAAGTGGTACTTACCTGTATATCTATAATGACCATGCGATGTACGCGACCCCCCCTCACAGTGCAGATCCATGCAGCACAGAGAGTGTACCGCACGCACACAGACGTGGCCCTCCTGGCTGTTTCTGAAGCAGCGGATCCTGCGCAGCTGCTCTGGATCTTTGGAGACTCCACGTCAGAGAGGACCGCCTCCAGGAACGTCACCAAGAGATACCGCACACCTGGCAGGTACAGATCAAACACAGTATGCTTTTTGTCTCTATAACTGGGTCCCGTTTGATGCATTACAAATAATCTGGGATCGTCTGTGAACCAGAATAAAGGAAAGGAAATAGCTTTAAAACAATATTTCATTAAGATGATTTACTTAAAACTGAAGGTATGAAGACAAGTGTGTATATTAATATTATTATATATTATTATTAATATGTTTAATTCATTTTCAGTGTATACATGAAATAATAATTCTGTACTATTATTAGTGTGAAAAGGGTGAGATGGCTTTAGTCTCGAGTCGGTTTAAGTTTGCATCGGTTTGTCACTGTTTGAAAAGCAAACCAAAATAAAGTAAAAATAAACACAATAAAAAAACAACTAAAATAAATAAAAATATTAAAACAAAACAACTAACATGGACAGATATTTCCCCGAAAAGCCCCTTTACCAGAATACAAGCTATTTATGCAGGTACGATGTGTTTGTGGTCCTGATTGAATGCAGGAATGATGTGTTTGTGGTCCTGATTGAATGCAGGAATGATGTGTTTGTGGTCTTGATTGAATGCAGGTATGATGTGTTTGTGGTCCTGATTGAATGCAGGAATGATGTGTTTGTGGTCTTGATTGAATGCAGGAATGATGTGTTTGTGGTCTTGATTGAATGCAGGTATGATGTGTTTGTGGTCCTGATTGAATGCAGGAATGATGTGTTTGTGGTCTTGATTGAATGCAGGAATGATGTGTTTGTGGTCCTGATTGAATGCAGGAATGATGTGTTTGTGGTCTTGATTGAATGCAGGAATGATGTGTTTGTGGTCCTGATTGAATGCAGGAATGATGTGTTTGTGGTCCTGTCTGAATGCAGGAAGGATGTGTTTGTGGTCTTGTCTGAATGCAGGAATGATGTGTTTGTGGTCCTGATTGAATGCAGGAATGATGTGTTTGTGGTCCTGATTGAATGCAGGAATGATGTGTTTGTGGTCCTGTCTGAATGCAGGTACGATGTGTTTGTGGTCCTGATTGAATGCAGGAATGATGTGTTTGTGGTCCTGATTGAATGCAGGAATGATGTGTTTGTGGTCCTGATTGAATGCAGGAATGATGTGTTTGTGGTCCTGATTGAATGCAGGAATGATGTGTTTGTGGTCTTGATTGAATGCAGGAATGATGTGTTTGTGGTCCTGTCTGAATGCAGGTACGATGTGTTTGTGGTCCTGATTGAATGCAGGAATGATGTGTTTGTGGTCCTGATTGAATGCAGGAATGATGTGTTTGTGGTCCTGATTGAATGCAGGAATGATGTGTTTGTGGTCCTGATTGAATGCAGGAATGATGTGTTTGTGGTCTTGATTGAATGCAGGTATGATGTGTTTGTGGTCCTGATTGAATGCAGGAATGATGTGTTTGTGGTCTTGATTGAATGCAGGAATGATGTGTTTGTGGTCCTGTCTGAATGCAGGAAGGATGTGTTTGTGGTCCTGATTGAATGCAGGAATGATGTGTTTGTGGTCCTGATTGAATGCAGGAATGATGTGTTTGTGGTCTTGATTGAATGCAGGTATGATGTGTTTGTGGTCCTGATTGAATGCAGGAATGATGTGTTTGTGGTCTTGATTGAATGCAGGAATGATGTGTTTGTGGTCCTGTCTGAATGCAGGAATGATGTGTTTGTGGTCCTGATTGAATGCAGGAATGATGTGTTTGTGGTCCTGTCTGAATGCAGGAAGGATGTGTTTGTGGTCTTGTCTGAATGCAGGAATGATGTGTTTGTGGTCCTGATTGAATGCAGGAATGATGTGTTTGTGGTCCTGATTGAATGCAGGAATGATGTGTTTGTGGTCTTGATTGAATGCAGGTATGATGTGTTTGTGGTC
Organism: Pseudochaenichthys georgianus; assembly: GCF_902827115.2. Taxonomy (NCBI): domain Eukaryota; kingdom Metazoa; phylum Chordata; class Actinopteri; order Perciformes; family Channichthyidae; genus Pseudochaenichthys; species Pseudochaenichthys georgianus. The sequence goes on along the minus strand of NC_047522.1, from coordinate 1,873,966 downwards.
CTGATTGAATGCAGGAATGATGTGTTTGTGGTCCTGATTGAATGCAGGAATGATGTGTTTGTGGTCTTGATTGAATGCAGGAATGATGTGTTTGTGGTCCTGATTGAATGCAGGAATGATGTGTTTGTGGTCCTGATTGAATGCAGGAATGATGTGTTTGTGGTCCTGATTGAATGCTGGAATGATGTGTTTGTGGTCCTGTTTTAATGCAGGAATGATGTGTTTGTGGTCCTGATTGAATGCAGGAATGATGTGTTTGTGGTCCTGATTGAATGCAGGAATGATGTGTTTGTGGTCCTGATTGAATGCAGGAATGATGTGTTTGTGGTCCTGTTTTAATGCAGGAATGATGTGTTTGTGGTCCTGATTGAATGCAGGAATGATGTGTTTGTGGTCCTGTTTTAATGCAGGAATGATGTGTTTGTGGTCCTGATTGAATGCAGGAATGATGTGTTTGTGGTCCTGATTGAATGCAGGAATGATGTGTTTGTGGTCCTGATTGAATGCAGGAATGATGTGTTTGTGGTCCTGTTTTAATGCAGGAATGATGTGTTTGTGGTCCTGATTGAATGCAGGAATGATGTGTTTGTGGTCCTGATTGAATGCAGGAATGATGTGTTTGTGGTCTTGTTTTAATGCAGGAATGATGTGTTTGTGGTCCTGATTGAATGCAGGAATGATGTGTTTGTGGTCTTGTCTGAATGCAGGAATGATGTATTTGTGGTCCTGTTTTAATGCAGGAATGATGTGTTTGTGGTCCTGATTGAATGCAGGAATGATGTGTTTGTGGTCCTGATTGAATGCAGGAATGATGTGTTTGTGGTCCTGATTGAATGCAGGAATGATGTGTTTGTGGTCTTGTCTGAATGCAGGAATGATGTGTTTGTGGTCCTGATTGAATGCAGGAATGATGTGTTTGTGGTCCTGATTGAATGCAGGAATGATGTGTTTGTGGTCCTGATTGAATGCAGGTACGATGTGTTTGTGGTCTTGTCTGAATGCAGGAATGATGTGTTTGTGGTCCTGATTGAATGCAGGTACGATGTGTTTGTGGTCTTGTCTGAATGCAGGAATGATGTGTTTGTGGTCCTGATTGAATGCAGGTACGATGTGTTTGTGGTCTTGTCTGAATGCAGGAATGATGTGTTTGTGGTCCTGTTTTAATGCAGGAATGATGTGTTTGTGGTCCTGATTGAATGCAGTAATGATGTGTTTGTGGTCCTGATTGAATGCAGGAATGATGTGTTTGTGGTCCTGATTGAATGCAGGTATGATGTGTTTGTGGTCCTGATTGAATGCAGGAATGATGTGTTTGTGGTCCTGATTGAATGCAGGTACGATGTGTTTGTGGTCTTGTCTGAATGCAGGAATGATGTGTTTGTGGTCCTGATTGAATGCAGGTACGATGTGTTTGTGGTCTTGTCTGAATGCAGGAATGATGTGTTTGTGGTCCTGTTTTAATGCAGGAATGATGTGTTTGTTGTCCTGATTGAATGCAGGAATGATGTGTTTGTGGTCCTGTTTTAATGCAGGTACGATGTGTTTGTGGTCCTGTTTTAATGCAGGTACGATGTGTTTGTGGTCCTGTTTTAATGCAGGAATGATGTGTTTGTGGTCCTGTTTTAATGCAGGTACGATGTGTTTGTGGTCCTGTGGAGTGGCCGTTCCTCCGCCTCCTCGGACGTGTTCCCTCTGGAGGTGCAGAGCGCGGTGCGGCTCAACCGGCTGCTCCACCCGGCCTCCGTCCTGCAGAACCAGGCGCTGAGGCTCAGCTGCCGGGTCACTGCGGGGACAGACGTCTCCTTCCTCTGGAGCTTTGGAGACGGATCCTCCCGGCCGGGACTCGGCACCGAGCAGCACGTCTTCCACAGGTCAGATTAAGATAAGATAAATGAAGATGGACCGTTATTAATCCCCATGGGGAAATTCAGTAGTTCCAACAGCAACAGGGTGAGATTGAAAAACAGGGCAGCACGTCTTCCACAGGTCAGATCATGTTATTTAAATGTATTTAGCTTCCTTGTTCTACATAATGCACACACTGTACACCATATCTGTGTTTTTTTTATTTTTACTGCACATATTTTATTCCATTCTATTGCGTTGTAAATACTGCTATATTTTATTTTACTATATTTTTTATTATTTTTAATGTTATTATAGTTTTCTTAAAATAGTTCTCTATCTGTGTTTTTTCATTTTCGTTTTACTTTTATGTATGCCCCACGACATCAAGTCAAATTCCTCGTACGTCTCAACCCGGTAATAAACCTGTTTCTGATTCTGGTTGAACTTTAACAGAAATATCGGTATTTTACAATGTGACCACCTCTGGAGACGGAGAACTGCAACCTTTTCTGTGTTCATGACCTAAGGTTGAAAGTCCCTTCTTTCAAACAGGTGGAAGCACTTATTGGGATGATTCCTTAAATTACTCTTAAATGTGAAAACGGCTCATAAAAAATATCCTAATTTTGAAAGCCCGCCCCCATGGAATAAAAGCTTTTATATTTTTCTTGAATGTATTTATAATTGTCTTGAGTTTCAATGTACCCATGTGCTCTAAACACAAGCTACAGAATAGGATGTGTAAGCAAGTAATGTAACATCACTGTTTTTCTTTTAAATGTACATTTATTTGTAATACATTTGAGTCTCTTTGCAGATGAAAAATAATAGTTTGGAATAATCATCCTTTAGTTTCACCTTTGTAATGCTCCTTTATTAGTTTTTTGCAATAGCGTACAGTTGTTACATAAGCGCATGTATCAAAAGTAGGAAAGTAAATCTTCACCGGAAAAGTTGTTTCACTTCTTCTACATTACATTACATGTTTCTTGGGCTTGGGCTTAAGTAGTTTTCTCACCTCAATCTCGTTTAAACTCGATAAAGGAGTGCAGAGCTTTATTTCAGATTCAATTGGGATTGTTGACCTCCTTGTCTTCAAATCCCTGTAATGATCAATCCTCTGAACAGTGTGTATGATTGCACGTGGACATTGACAGAGTGTGTGTGTCCTCTCTCTCTCTCAGGACAGGAGAGTTCAGGGTGGAGGTGACGGTGTTTAATCTGGTCAGCTCTGCCTCTCTCAGCGCTCACATCTTTGTTGTGGACCGGCCCTGTCAGCCTCCTCCTGTGAAAAACATGGGACCTCGAAAACTACAGGTACATCTCACCAGCAGTAATATAACCTGTGTGTACTTTGGTAAATGTTGGGAAAATCCTGAACGTCCTCTTCCAACATGATAGTCCACATGATAACAGAGGTATCCCAACTGCAGCTGTGAACATGACAGGATGTGTGATGACCCAGAAGAGCATCAGGACTGTTTGAGGCAGATGATAGCTATGTGATTAACATGATGACTCAGCCTCTATGGAGAGAGACATCAAGCATGCTCATTTCTGACGTGGAGCTAATCTGAAGTAAACATTGAATACTGCTTTCTACTCCTCCATCTTGTGACTGTGTGACTCCCTCTCTTGGATATCAGCATGTGAAGGACACTGCTCAGGAACTAGCTGATGCTCTGTATGTGATGACTCCTTCCATTCTGGAGAGGATCACAGATACATGGATCCTGAGGCTGAAGCTCAAGCCGGGGACGAGGGAGACTTTTCTAACAGATAAACAGATAATTGAGGATATCCTCTCTCTTAAAGGTGCGGAGACATGAGGTCATCCGTCTGGGAGTGACCTATGAGACGGAGGTAGACTGTGACATTTCCCGAGGCCTTCACTACACCTGGAGCTTGTTGGACTCGGCAGGACGGGTTTTCTCTCTGCCTCTCGTAGACACGCAAAGACAGAAACTCAAACTGCCCAGCCTCCTGCTGAACTACGACACTTACACGGCTATAGCCAGGGTAAGTAACGGGGAAACTGAGACACTGACATTTAAACTGAGACCCGTGACCCCTGATGTCCCTCTCTTCAAAGGTCTCCATGTTCCGATATAACAAAAATCGCAATTTCCCAGATACATTTGTTTTTTACTTGTAACCAAATACATTTTCATCCAAGGTCTTCACCGGGAGGACATTTGGATGGATGGGTCGAATTAACCTCCATAAAGTTAGACAAACTTAAAACGCACACATATTGGTGTTCTCCTAAACCTAACCAAGCAGTTTTACTTTGATGCAAAATAATGTGTGTAACACTACGACCTTGATCCAGAATAAAATGATGATTCAGCAAAACATATTTGAGAATGCAGAATTTCTGATTGGAAACGTACTTTTATATCAGACTGATTTGCCCCGCAGGTCCAGGTGGCTGGCAGTGTGGTGTACAGTAGCTACAGCGTGAAGGTGCAGGTGATGCCGAGCCCGCCTGTGGCCTTCATCCAGGGCGGCACCAACATCTTCATCAACAACAGGAACAACACCGTGGTGATGCTGGACGGCACGAAATCTCACGACCCAGACTTCCCCATGAACCCCGTCAGGTACAGAAACAGAGAGGTCAACTTTAAAGGTCACCTATTATTCAAAATCCACTTCTTCATGTCTCTTCTACATCAACATCTGTCCCCTCTTCTTCATGTCTCTTCTACATCAACATGTGTCCCCTCTTCTTCATGTCTCTTCTACATCAACATGTGTCCCCTCTTCTTCATGTCTCTTCTACATCAACATGTGTCCCCTCTTCTTCATGTCTCCTCTACATCAACATGTGTCCCCTCTTCTTCATGTCTCTTCTACATCAACATGTGTCCCCTCTTCTTCATGTCTCTTCTACATCAACATGTGTCCCCTCTTCTTCATGTCTCTTCTACATCAACATGTGTCCCCTCTTCTTCATGTCTCTTCTACATCAACATGTGTCCCCTCTTCTTCATGTCTCCTCTACATCAACATGTGTCCCCTCTTCTTCATGTCTCTTCTACATCAACATGTGTCCTCTCTTCTTCATGTCTCTTCTACATCAACATGTGTCCCCTCTTCTCCATGTCTCTTCTACATCAACATGTGTCCCCTCTTCTTCATGTCTCTTCTACATCAACATGTGTCCCCTCTTCTTCATGTCTCTTCTACATCAACATGTGTCCCCTCTTCTTCATGTCTCTTCTACATCAACATGTGTCCCCTCTTCTACATCAACATGTGTCCCCTCTTCTTCATGTCTCTTCTACATCAACATGTGTCCCCTCTTCCTCATGTCTCTTCTACATCAACATGTGTCCCCTCTTCTTCATGTCTCTTCTACATCAACATGTGTCCCCTCTTCTTCATGTCTCTTCTACATCAACATGTGTCCCCTCTTCTACATCAACATGTGTCCCCTCTTCTTCATGTCTCTTCTACATCAACATGTGTCCCCTCTTCCTCATGTCTCTTCTACATCAACATGTGTCCCCTCTTCTTCATGTCTCTTCTACATCAACATGTGTCCCCTCTTCTTCATGTCTCTTCTACATCAACATGTGTCCCCTCTTCTTCATGTCTCTTCTACATCAACATGTGTCCCCTCTTCCTCATGTCTCTTCTACATCAACATGTGTCCCCTCTTCTTCATGTCTCTTCTACATCAACATGTGTCCCCTCTTCTTCATGTCTCTTCTACATCAACATGTGTCCCCTCTTCTTCATGTCTCTTCTACATCAACATGTGTCCCCTCTTCTTCATGTCTCTTCTACATCAACATGTGTCCCCTCTTCTTCATGTCTCTTCTACATCAACATGTGTCCCCTCTTCTTCATGTCTCTTCTACATCAACATGTGTCTCCTCTTCTCCCTGTCTCTTCTACATCAACATGTGTCCCCTCTTCTTCATGTCTCCTCTACATCAACATGTGTCCCCTCTTCTTCATGTCTCTTCTACATCAACACGTGTCCCCTCTTCTTCATGTCTCTTCTACATCAACATGTGTCCCCTCTTCTTCATGTCTCTGTGATATATTGATGAAGAACAGTATAATAGGGGACCTTAAAGCGTTGATGTGTCCTTGAAAGACGTACAGCAGGATGATAAAACACCAAAAGTCTTCATACTTCATAAACACAGTGTCTCGTTTTTTCTCCACAGCTTCAGTTGGACATGTAAACCAGTCAGCTCCCTCCCCAGCTCCTGTTTCCATGACGATGTTCCCACTTCCTCCTCAGTGCTCGTATTTCCTTCTGGTTTCCTAAAACACAACTTTGACCAGTTCCAGTTCACGCTCACCGTGCACAGCGGCGAGCGCTCGGCTTCATCAGAGGTCTTCCTCACGTTCACACCAAACGTCGTCGGGTAAGAGTCTTACAAAAGTGTATAGAACATTTTTAGAACACACACAACACAGACTAAAACACCCCTTGTTGTTAAATACCAACTATGTGCAATATATATATATATTTAAGCAATAGCTCACGACAGGCCGTGGTATATGCTCATTACATCACGCGTGGTTTCGGCCCGACGCGAAGCTTGGCAACTAACTCCCTTAGCTGCCAAATAACTGGCAACTGAATATGTTTTCCTGTTTGATGTCTATGTCTGGACCGTTGCGTAAAAAGTAACTACAAGTAAGTAACTACAATTCTACCCGTGATTTACGCTCATTATATTACGGCTAAGAACCAATCAGATTGCTTGATTTGACTTGTCCGTTTTATAAATATATGTCATTAATAACTGTGCAATATATACCTGGCTGCTAAATATGTGTGTTTTGTAAATTGTGTAATTTGTATTATTATTTTTGTATCTTTAATATTTGTGTATGCATGCTTCTTAGGTAGCATTAAGCTGTCTGTGGCTCTTTGTAACAATGTAAATGTCCCCTCTGTGGGACGAATGAAGGTATTCTGATTCTGATTTTATACATATCTGGTATTGTTTCTGATTGTTTCCACCCAGGACGGTGCCAGTTTCCTGCCCTCAGTGCCATGAAGAGAAGCTGAACTGGGATCAGCCTTTCTCCGTCAGCGCTGTGTGTGAAGGCTGTGATACTTCCGCAAAAAACATCCAGTACACCTGGAGCCTGTTCTTAGTCAATGCATCATCCAAACCGGCCATCGAAGGTAAGATATGAAGATATGTGAGCAGCAGAAATATAACTTGCAAGTCAAATAAACCCTCTTTTCTTTTCTATTTGAGTCCCGTTTTGCTTCACGGTGGATCTCAGCGCTCCGTCAAACATCCTGGAGGGTCCTTCTTCCCCGAGGACCTCAACCCAGCCCACACACACTGTCAATACCTCCACCACTGCCTCTCTGAGGGAGAATGTCTCTATAGACAACAAGCTGAATCTAAATGGGACAACTAGCGGAGAAGAGTTAGTCAGGAAGAAGTCAGGTGTGTCCTGTGTGTAGTTACTTCTTCTAAAACCAGATCACGAGAAGAACAGCATGTCACTGAACGTTCCTGTTTTCTTTCACAGAGCCCTCGCCCATCTCCTCTCTCAACATGAGAACATCAGGATCAGGTTAGCCAGAAAACAACAACGTAAAAGCATTTAAGACGCGGGCATCAATAGGGGAAATCAATTAGAAGCAATGCACAAGGTTAAAGTAAAAAGGATGCATTATTGAACAGCTTGTTCCTCTTTGTGTCCAGGAGAGGAGCCTTTTTATCACCCTCTGGGGCCTTTGTACTCCTCCACTGAATACCCGCCTCTTGACAACAGTGGCGTCCTTTATTCAGACCACTTTACCCAGAGCGGTGTTATCACTCCGGACTCTTCTGCTGACTGGGAGTTTCCTTTTCCTCTCCTGGAGAGTGAGGATGTGGGAGATCGACCAGGTGAGACACAACTCTGAGAAACCTCTCTGGTTGTTCTTTGAATGATACAATTAAAAAGTGTTTCAGTAATAATTGCCGATCAGACCTCTGTTTAGGTGAAGCTAAATTCAAGGATTTTATTGTCTGTAAAGTTACAGTGTAGTTATGTCGATGAAAATCTTAGGTCCCAGACTCCTCCAACAGTGCAACACAATAAACAGATAAAATAGTACAAGTAAATACAATAAAATAGAATATAAGTAGTGCCATAAGAGTCTATATACAAGTGATACATAATTTGTAAATTGTAATTTAGCTATGCTGAGAATCATGTGTAATATCTGCGATGTCTGTCCGTACGTTCAGTGTTTAACTTTATTATGCATTAAATCTAATCCGACAACAGATCCAGATTACGATGTTCCTGTGATGGAGGCAGAGGAAGGAGACCCGGGGATTTCAGCAGGAAGACCCTCAGGTGCAGTGTGTGTGTGTGTGTGTGTGTGTGTGGCCTAGCATTACTATCCTTGTGGGGACCTACATCTGTTTACATAGTCACGTGTGGGAACTCGCCTCCCTTATGGGGACAAATTGGAGGTCCCCATGAGGGGCATCATTACTTTTAGGGTGAAGACTTGGTTAGGTTTAGGATAGGATAAGTCTCCAGGAAATGCATGTAAGTCAATGTAATGTCCCCTGAAGTGATGTATACATGGTGTGTGTGTGTGTGTGTGTGTGTGTGTGTGTGTGTATGTGTGTGTGTGTGTGTGTGTGTGTGTGTGTTGAATAGATAGATAGAATCGGAGGGATGAAACCCTCTTTAATGGTCACACATGCAGAGCACACAGCACACAAAGGGAAATTTGGCCTCTGCATTTAACCCATCTTAGTACTAGGAGCTGTGGGCAGCTATTGTACAGCCTGTGTGTGTGTGTGTGTGTGTGTGTGTGTGTGTGTGTGTGTGTGTGTGTGTGTGTGTGTGTGTGTGTGTGTGTGTGTGTGTGTGTGTGCGTGTGTGCGTGTGTGTGTGTGTGTTGGAGGTTTTGTGTTAATCCCATGTAAATTCCCAGGTGTGGACGGAGAGAGCTTCGGCCCAGGAGATGATTCAGAGTTCGATCTCGCGCCACACGAAGAGGAAGGGAGTAATCTGGTAGACTCCAGTCCCTCTGTAGGGAAACAGGAGCCAACCCTGCTCGATGTACCTCGACATCCCGTAGACCGAGGGCTCTTTGAGTCCTACACCTACACAGGTTAGTTTTTCAGGAAACTCTCCGACATATTGCCCCTTCGTTACCCACCTGTCTCAGGCTTAAGTCTTTCTCCGTTTTATTTCAGGAGGTTCCGCCCCTTTGCTCAGCTTGAGACCCTTCAGCCTGGCCCCTGGGAGCAGATACATGTTGGAGGTCACTGCTCGTAGGTTTCACAATAAAACTGACTTTTCTTTCCAAAAAGCGTTATTATTATCCCTGTTCTTGGACTGCGATCTGTTTCTTAACACATGAGCAGTTCAGACATCTTAATACCTAGGAAGTCATGGATGAGGCTTAATGTTATTATGCTTATTTCTTGATTTTAGTGATTTTTACCATTTTATTTCATGGTTCCTGCAAACTACTTTTGAATGGAATTTGACGGTTAGAAAATTAAGGCCTTTACATTTTCTTGAATATGAATGGGTGATTAAAAGTGCTTAAATGTATATATGTTATGCAATACTATACATGTATGTTGTTTTTGCTATTTTTTGAGCTTCTGTAAAGTTAGCTAGTTCTCATTATGAAATTACAATGAACCTTGGTCAAACTCTCAAACTATGCCATGTCTTGAATCTGAGCAATTTAGTCCTTAAAAAGCTGCCAAATTTGAAAAAGGTGTGATTTTGACTTCACGCAGAGTAAAATAAGTAAAAAAATGTCACTTTAACCGCAGAATCGTCCTGTAAATGTAATGCATAATGACTGATTGTTGTCTTTAAACAACACTGCCATCATCAGTCGGTTATTAGCCCATCTTTTTATTTTCTTGATACAAATTGAAGGGATGGATTTGAATAGAAATGTGTGATTGTTATTTTTCGTACTCAGAATCTCGCAGTAGTGCACTTGGCCGGACTCAGCTGTTCTTCAAAACCAACCCTGCTCCAAAAGGCGTGGCGTGCCAGGTTCAGCCAATCAGAGGAGTGGAGCTCTACACACACTTCAGCATCTTCTGCACCTCGGGGAAACAGGTATATCCTGCCTAATCTCTTTTTACACAGAAACACGCACCTCACTACAAATGTATCACTCTTTTTTCACATTTTTTTTTAAAGCAAAGTAAATTAGACTCCTGTTTAACCTCCATATTTATAGAAGGTATCTCTTTATAGCATAGTTCTATTTAATCACTCCTGTTTTGACTTCTTTGCTGTTCCTTACTTGTTTACACTTGTGTGTGTGTGTGTGTGTGTGTGTGTGTGTGTGTGTGTGTGTGTGTGTTTATGTGTGTGTGTGTGTGTGTGTGTAGGACTTATTGTATGAGTACAGCATCAGTGTAGGAGATGGGCCTCGGAGGACGCTCTATGCAGGCAGAGACTTCCAGTACTACTTCAGCCTGCCCTCTGGTGACCCCGCTGATCAATACAGAGGTACAAATCGATCACATGTACTTTGATTGATATCTTTTATAGTACATTACATTACATTTCATTTAGTGACATATTAAACATGTTAACTGTTAAACATGGTTTTCTTTCTTTGAATTAATTATTTTGTGTGTTTTGTATTTCTTCTCAATGTATTGTGTTTTCTCTGGTTGATCCTGTAAAGCACTTTGAATTGCATTACTGTATGAATTGTGCTATACAAATAAATGGCCTTGCCTTGCCTTGCCTTGCCTTGCCTTGCCTTGCCTTGCCTTGCCTTGCCTTGCCTTGCCTTGCCTTGCCTTGCCTTGCCTTGCCTTGCCTTGCCTTGCCTATCCAAAGCGACTTACAATAAGTGCATACAACCATGCAGAAAGAAACTCAGAGCAAGAACCCTGCAGGTGCATGCCCGGCCAGATTCAATGCTACTGCAGCAGCTCCACTTAAAGCCAAATCCTTTGTAAGCGATACGTACAGAAGATGTTTTTAATAATTGTTTAGCAAAGATGCAGTCTTAACAAGTGAGTTTTCAGTCTGCAACAGGATGTGTGTAACCTCTCTGATGTCCTGACAGTAAAACTTCTTAATTGCTTTGTATTTTTGCTTGCAGTAACTATTTTCACAGAGATCAGAAGCAGCTCATATGGGACGGCCACTAAACCCTGTCCTGTCACCGTGGAAGTCCAACCCAGCTTCTTCAGAGACGACGCCTCCTCTTCCTCCTCCTCCTCTTCCTCCTCCTCCTCTTCCTCCTCCTCCTCTTCCTCTCACCCTGACCCTGACCTGGAGCTGTAAGAATCACCATGTCATCACATCAGCATTATGGTTATGTTGCACTACATATCGACAGAACCTATCTTTAGCCAATAAGATATTTATCAGTTCTAAATATGTCCTTTAGAGTTAGAGCTGTCCCTAGTGTCTCTTTCTTTACAATCAAAGCTACTATTACGTTTTTAATGAATGAGGCTTTGAATGACACCCTAACAAAATCCCTAATTGATTAATCGGATTCAAATATGTTTTTGTTCTTTCAAATCAACTTTCTTTAACAAATATATGTATGTACATTTGTGTCCAGCAAGCAGGAGAGTAAACATTTTTTGAGCGCAGAAAAAGCTTAACCCCTATAAAAAAGTAATGGAGCAGAATATTACATTTAGAAAACATGCTTTGAATTTTGAATTGGTATCTCTTGACTTCACTCTCTTGTTTTATCTCTGGAGTTTTGCAGAACATTTGAACACGGTGCAGTCTAACTATTCCTACAGTTTGTGTTGCTGTTGTTTTATAAATATCTCTTTGTCTCCAGTTCAGGGTCGGGTCTGAGGAACCTGTCGGCTCTGGTGCATCTTGGGAACAGTTTGGAGGTTCGTAACCACGTCAGCCTCCTGTCGGGCATCCTGAACCGACTCAGCCTGCACACCGAGGCCAACACACACACGCAGAGACACACACGCAACACACTCATCCACACAGTGTGTGAGCTGGAGAGCAATGGACAGGTACACACTCACACACAGGCCTTTCTTTAAAGTTAAAGGCAAAATACAACAACGGTTATTTATTTCATTGCATCTTGAGTTTCATTTTGTGTACAGGTTCATTTGTATTGTTATATAAAATGGTATAACATTTATTTTTCTAAATCATCTTAAAGTTCTTAAATAAGTTAAATACATTTCTTGTTAATTCGCCAAACGCTTGCATGAGATAATCCATCATTTGCATATTTAAAAATAATATTTCCTATTGTCTGATTGTGTGAAATCTACAGGGGAGGTGTTTAATTGTCTGACTTTATTCGCCTGTAATCCTCTGAATCTCAGGCATCAATGGAGGACAACATCTGCATTCTCAAAAACCTTTTAGAGGTCACACGTCAGGTAGGTGGAAGGTCGTCTCTTTCATTGACACACTGATGGATGATGGAAGTTACAAATTGTTTCTCATACATCACGTATTCCTGTTCAGGTGACAATAGCGAGTGCTAGACGAGTGGCGGCTCACGTTCAGGACGTCTCGCAGCACTTTCCAGAGTCCGGTGGTCCAGCCTCGTACCGCCTGGAGCAGAACACCCTCCACAGCCTGCTGTCTCTGCTCTCATTCAGCCTGCAATCCTCCACTCGTGCTGACATTACACACATGTTGGATCCAGACCCACGTGAGGAAGCATCCAGAGGTGGAGGAGGATCCATTTCAACAAAGCAGGTGGAGCATCTGGTAGCTGATATTCTGCAGGCTGCTTCAGACCTGATGCTGGTGAGAGAAAATCAATCAAATTCTATTTATACAGCCCAGTATCACAAATGACACCTTTGTCTCAGGGTTTTTTACAGCGTGTGCAGCGCAAGACATCCTCTGTCCTTAGACCCTTGCAGGGAAAACTCCCAAACTAACCCCACAATTAACGGGGACACATGTTAGAAACCTCGGGACAGCAGCAGAGGAGGATCAGACATGCTATATAGATGTCACATATACAGGTGTACACATTGTAATGTGAATGTATATAAAAGAAAAAGGGATGGATCCTGGAGGAGGATAACGAAATTCCAGGAGACGCCAAGAAAAAGATAAATATAAAAGTAACAAAAGGAAAGCCAATCACTGCAAGAGTTCTTTGATTGAATGTCGTATGATTGGCCGAGTGTCAATCACTGGAATAGGCAGTTAGTATTTATTATTCAAATAAGATGTTAAAAAGTGTATTTATGAAAGTATTAATTGGATGGAGTGAGATGGTGATGAGATTTTAGGCAATGCATTTTACATAATGATTATTTAGTAGGGGGGAAAAGCTATCAAATAAAGCTCTTTTGGTATCAGAGGTCAGAGTCACTGTGACGTCCCCTTTTCGTTTGTGGTCTTAAAGTCTTAAAGCCTGGAGTGTATTGTCTTTGTGGGCACCATCTTGATTGAGTCGTCTTATTGACATGTTTTCAGAATCTCTTTATTGACATCATACATAAGTTTAAGGACATATTGTTGGCATCTCTCACTGCAGAGATAGAGGTAGACACACATCATTTAAAGCAGTGATGAAAGTAGAGGTAGCAGCAATGCGCTTCAATGAGAAGGCAATAAGATGAAATGGCATGACAATGCACATATTTACAGGCTATAAAATGTTAATATACAAAACGGCAACCTTTAAATATAATGGTTTGTTCATAAATAGATGCTAAGAATAACCATAAATGCTTAAATAACTCCCTTAATATTTATACCAAGTATTCTTTTGTACGTTTTTGTGTTTCTCTTATTTTCCTACGGTACTGTTATGATTGGCTGTGAATAAGAAAATATGAAGGACAGACCATCTATTTCTATTTATTATTATTTTTTGAGAAAGGGGCAGGTAATATAAGATTATTATTATTATTATTATAGAGACATGTTTTGAAATAATTGTTATACATTAAGTTGTGCATACCATGAACGAAACAAATACAAATGAAATGAAATACAAAATGGTGGTTGCAGTGTTTGAGCGAACACGTTACCTCACATGGATCTCACTACTGTCCGTTCTCTCCATTCAGAAGTTCATCTTGATGCACAAAGTCCAGGAGCACAGAGTCAGCACCGGTCTCATAGCCCTATACTCATCCTACCAGAACCGAAGCTCCACAGTGATCAGCAGCGGGTCGTCCTCCTTCTCCCTGCCCCCCTCCCTGATCCAGCTTGTTCACGGCAGCAGACCCCGGTGTGTCCTCAGCACTTTAACAGAGCTCCGCCACAGCCCTTTCACCTGGGACCCCTGTCACAGGAGGGTGAGACATGCAAGCTGTCCCTTTTAAGGATTTAAAGGTCACCTATTATGCAAAATCCACTTCTCCATGTCTCTTCTACATCAACATGTGTCCCCTCTTTCTCATGTCTCTTCTACATCAACATGTGTCCCCTCTTCTTCATGTCTCTTCTACATCAACATGTGTCCCCTCTTCTTCATGTCTCTTCTACATCAACATGTGTCCCCTCTTCTTCATGTCTCTTCTACATCAACATGTGTCCCCTCTTCTCCATGTCTCTTCTACATCAACATGTGTCCCCTCTTCTCATGTCTCTTCTACATCAACATGTGTCCCCTCTTCTTCATGTCTCTTCTACATCAACATGTGTCCCCTCTTCTTCATGTCTCTTCTCACATCAACATGTGTCCCCTCTTCTTCATGTCTCTTCTACATCAACATGTGTCCCCTCTTCTTCATGTCTCTTCCACATCAAACATGTGTCCCCTCTTCTTCATGTCTCTTCTACATCAACATGTGTCCCCTCTTCTTCATGTCTCTTCTACATCAACATGTGTCCCCATCTTCTTCATGTCTCTTCCACATCAACATGTGTCCCCTCTTCTTCATGTCTCTTCTACATCAACATGTGTCCCCTCTTCTTCATGTCTCTTCTACATCAACATTGTGTCCCCTCTTCTTCATGTCTCTTCTACATCAATATGTGTCCACTCTTCTTCATGTCTCTTCTACATCAACATGTGTCCCCTTCTTCTCCATGTCTCTTCTACATCAATATGTGTCCCCTCTTCTTCATGTCTCTTCTTACATCAGCATGTGTCCCCTCTTCTTCATGTCTCTTCTTACATCAACATGTGTCCCCTCCATTCTTCATGGTCTCTTCTACATCAATAATGTGTCCCCTCTTCTTCATGTTCTCTCTTCTTCATCAACATGTGTCCCCTCTTCTGCCATGTCTCTTCTACATCAACATGTGTCCCCTCTTCTTCCATGTCTCTTCTACATCAACATGTGTCCCCTCTTCTTCCATGTCTCTTCTACATCAACATGTGTCCCCTCTTCTCATGTCTCTTCTACATCAACATGTGTCCCCTCTTCTTCATGTCTCTTCTACATCAACATGTGTCCCCTCTCCTTCTCTCATACATGTCTCTTCTACATCAACATGTGTCCCCTCTTCTCCATGTCTCTTCTACATCAACATGTGTCCCCTCTGTGGAAAGAGACTCTGAAAGTTTCAGGAACAAAGATTCTCTCTCTTTTTGATCCATTTCTATAAAAAGCTGTCTGAAAATGAGCTGATCAGATTTTGGCCACGTTATGATGTCATAACGATGTGTTGTCTTGTGTAGCCATTAGCCAATCAGCAACCAAGGTACCCCCCCCCCCCACACACCTTATCACCTGAATCTCCTCTAGAGCTCCATTGAGTTCTTTGTAACCAAATGTCTCTCAGAGGGGCGTGGGGAGGGGCTCCTTATCTTCATCTAAAGCAACAGACAGAGAATCAGCACTTTTGAAACAGGGCTGAAACAGAGGGGATTATGGGTAATGCTGCAATGATCTGTTTGGTGTTTCAGCCAATCAGAGACAGGCTCTGTATATATCTGAGACCTGTGATATATTGATGAAAAAGAGTATAATAGGAGACCTTTAACAGCAAGGCATCAGTCTCATGTTCCTCTGCTGGTTTGCAGCTGAGTGGACCCGTGGTGGAGCTGAGTCTGAACCAGTGCAGCTCGAGGAGGAAGATCCCAGTGCGCTCCCTCACCGAGCCAATCATCATCCAGCTGAAACAACCATCAAACAACGTATGTCCTTATTTCTTCTTTCACGTGATTATTGATATCCTCTGCCTGTGGATACTTTACTTTCAATATTTAGCTACTTTGTACTTCTACTCCACTACACAGTTCAGAAGGAAATGTTGTACTTTTGCTCCACTAGATTTATGTAATACCTTTAGTTACTTTACAGATCTGGATTAATGATAAATGATATGATTAAATCTAATCAAGTGTTAAATCAGACTTTAGTTCCACCTGGAGTAAATCCACCAGCTACCCTGCAGTCTACAAAGTACGTCAGACTAGCTGCACCTCCACCAGCTTTGAGAACACTTTCATGATCAATCATTATAAAACACATCATATATATTATTCTGAAACGGACCAATCTGCACAACGACTACTTTTACTGTCGCTACTTTCACTATATTTTGATGATAATACTTTTCTAATTTTACTTGAGGAACATTTTGAATGCAGTACTTTTACTGTAACAGAGTATTCCTACACTCTGGTACTTCTACTTTTACTCAAGTACAAGATCTGAGTACTTCTACTTTTACTCAAGCACAAGATCTGAGTACTTCTACTTTTACTCAAGTACAAGATCTGAGTACTTCTACTTTTACTCAAGTACAAGATCTGAGTACTTCTACTTTTACTCAAGTACAAGATCTGAGTACTTCTACTTTTACAGAAGTACAAGATCTGAGTACTTCTACTTTTACTCAAGTACAAGATCTGAGTACTTCTACTTTTACAGAAGTACAAGATCTGAGTACTTCTACTTTTACTTAAGTACAAGATCTTTTGAACATCTCTGTTCAATTGTGACCTGTTTTATAACACTTCACTTTCTGACATACTGCATATTTCCTGATCCTCAGAGTACATTTTCATTTATTTTATTTTGTATATTTCTTTATTTTATCATAGTGTTTAAAATAGCTTTAAGGTTTGTCACTTTTACACAATTAAATGTCTCTTATTGTGATTATATGTGCACCATTTCCCACTGATTCACCCTGTGATAACTTCTGTCCTGCAGGAGAGCTCTGAGCGCGAGTACGTCCTCCTGCGCAGCCGGGTCAACCACCACAGCTTCAACCTTACCCAGAAGCACTTGCAGCAGGCCATCCAGCTGAGTGTGGTGTTCACGCCGCCCAGCAAGCCGTTTCCCATCATGCTTCTCTTCAGGTAGGCTTGGGTTGTTGTTTTATAATCATTATCATCTATGGTCAGAGCAATATAAAAATAAAACGTAATATTTTTAGCATCACCCCCCTTTTTGAATTTGTCTTTTTTAAATTGTTTTATTTATTTTATTGGTTTTATAGGTTTTTTATTTATTTTAGGTTTTAGTAGCAACATCCCCTTTTTGAATTGTATTATTATAATTATTTTTATATATTTTATTGTATTTATACATTTTGTCTTCCTTTATTTTACCGAGAGGGATCATTATTTATTATATTTGTATTTTCACACCTTTTACCTCTCTGCCTCTTGAACTGTGTTATCATGTTGTCCTGTGTGCAGAATGAAAGAGTGAATTCATATGTTGTTAAAGCCCTTTGAGCTGCACCTGGTGTGTGAAAAGTGCTACACAAATAATGCGTTATTATTTTATTAACTGGCTAGAGTCTGTGTTGTGGCAGGATGTTTGAGAGGCCGACTCCCAGCATGCACCATCTGCAGGGGATTCACTCCTGGAAGAGCAACGTCACGCACTTCACTCTGCCCTCATCTTACCTCAGTGGTGAGACTTCATCAGATTTACGCCTCCTTCTCCTCCCTCCTAATAACTACTTATTCCTTTAAGTAAAAAAAGAGAAATCATCCGTTGAATCTCAACATTGCCACAGTTTTTTATAAAGAATGTCTAATTTAAACAAGGATTAAACAAAGTGGAAAATGTCTGAAAATGAAATGCTTACTTAATATTTCAAATGTAGTCAATGCATTTCATTTAAGTAGTTTTCCATATTATTGTATCACTCTAACAAATCTAAAATTGACAACATAGAAAATGTGTTCTGATCATATTAGAGAGAACTCACATTATTATTCAGCGCTTAGTACTACTATACTTAATTATAAGATAAGAAAAATATATATTTCTTCTATATCAGTTCATCCTTCACTCCTACACTATCCATCCAACAATCTCATATTTACTAAAATCTCTCAAGTATTTCCTGCTGCAGTTATTGAAAAAGAAACCTCTCTAGCTGCAGGTGTTGGCCACGTGGCCCTGCTGGATGCTGATTTTGGGAAAAGGCCTGGTGCCCCCCCCTTGAGTGAGCAGGTGAGCTACAGCCTATCGGTGGACAGCAGCCTGTGTTTGTCCTGGGACGGCCAGCAGGGGGCGTGGTCACCCCACGGCTGCAGGACTCAGCAAACAGACGCCTCTCCTGACGTCACCTGCCGGTAAGGAGGACACACACACACACACACACACACACACACACACACACACACACACACACACACACACACACACACACACACACACACACACACACACACACACACACACACACACACACACACACACACACACACACACACACACACACACACACACACACACACACACCATGTATACATCACTTCAATTTGTGTTCTGTGAAACTGAAAAGGATATTGCATTGTTTTTGTTACTTTTGTTGCAGTTGTTATGTCTTAAGTGTAATTTAGCTTGGCTTCCTATTTTGTATGGACATGCTTTTATTTTAAAGGCGAGTTTGTGCTGTTGACAAGAAGTTGTTGTTGCTATGCAAACAACGTGACAGAGAAAATTAATATTTACATATAACGGCAGCGAAAGCAAAGTGTTAGCACCCCCCGAAGAGGCACAAGGTTGCTATTAACTATAATGTAAAAATGTGGGTTGTGTCCTAATTCATTGTTTTGTAGCTTTGCTGGCTGTTTGCGGTTCACTTTTGGTAGTATGCCAAGTGATTCTAATGCGGATGGAGCCTAAATGTATTTGTTATTTGTGTGTCTTTGTGGCTCTTAAGTTGATTCTGGAGTTTCAATGAATTCGAAATCATCGGTCAAGTCTTCGGAGGGAAACACACACATGCTTCAGATAACTGTATATTGTGGTTTCCGTTCAGTTGTCACCAGCTGAGGCCGCTGACTGTGGAGCGGCAGCAGATCCACAGCAGCCATGAAACAACACACCTGGACCCCTTCCTCAGGTAAAGCCCCCCTCCTCAGAACAGGTGTTCAACCAGAGAAAACTAAATATCCCTCTTAGTTAAACTGTATTTTTATGATGGACATGTTCCTTAAAGAGTGCATGGTTCGGTGAAACAGAAAGAGCACGATCATGTTTTGGTGATCAGTTTTCAAATGTAAAAAATGTAGGTTTTGTAGATGTTCTGCCTTCATGAACTGACTGAGAAGCAGGCATTTGCAAAATCCAGTTTTCAGACTCAAATGTGTGAATGTCCAGCTTCTGTTTTATAACATGAAAAAAAGTTTGGGACTTTGAGAAACGGTTTGGGATTTTCTGATATTTTATCGACCAACCGATGAATTGCTTTAATTCGGAAATAATCTGCAAATGAATCAGTAATGAAAAGATGTTTTTTTTTTATGAGAATGTAAAGATAAGAGTCCATCCTCCCTCTCAGTGTGCACAGAGACCTGACGGTGCTGCTGGTGCTGCTGCTGTGTTTGAGCCTCTCCGTCCCGGCGCTGCTGCTGAGTTTCAGAGCTGATGTCGCCTCAGAGACTCACCGGAGAGTCCACTACCTCTCCGACAACTGCCCGTGTGACCCGTACCTCTACGCTGTTACCATCCACACCGCTCTCTGCTCTGCAGCACGTATGAGTGCAAAGGTAAGGTTGTTTTTTTGTGGGAGAGAAACTCCTTCTGGAGGGAACACAGGGAATTTAGCAGACCGTTGACACTACAGGAGAGGGAACCCCCCCAAAAACATAATGGTGCCTGTTTAAGTGTTGAATGGATAGTTGGTTTCTCAGCATAATATTGTTCTGTAAAAGAGTTCACTTGACATCCTTTTATGTTTATTGACACTTGCATGCAGTGTTGTAGTGCCCTCTCTCCCCTCCCTCCCTTCTCTCCCCTCTATCTCACCTCTCCACCCTGCCCCCACTGGACCTGGACTTTAACACCCCTCCCCCCCACACACACAGATACAACAAATCCAGCACGAGTCACTTTTTACGCTGCTATGGACATTTTTGCGCTCACATCATCGTTTTATATATATATCCTGCTTACTTGAAGTAAACGGTTATTTTGTGTTTTTGTGTCAATTATTGAGTGTTCTTGCATTTTAATGTGTGTTTTTTTTTTTATACCTCGGGACTGTGGGAAACTACGGAGCCCTGGAGGGTTGATAGAGAGAAAAATAAATAAAGCGTGGCCACGAAACTATCATAAACACACACACACACACACACACACACACACACACACACACACACACACACACACACACACACACACACACGCACACGCACACGCACACGCACACACTTCATAAAACTTCATAAAAGAAAGGAAATACAGAAAAACTGCCGTCGCAGGAAAGACGGCCGGCAAAAATCACCGACTGTGTGAACGTGAACATGAATAGAATATCACCTCCATCTTCAGAGCAATCTGACTATTATAACATTAGCGTTAAGAAAGCTTACTTAAATATCGGCCACAACATAAGTACCCGGATCAGAGTACATTATATCGCGGCATATCACTTCATAATGTATCATATATCTCCTTATCTGAGTCAGCTGAGCCGTATCTGGCCGTGCAACACTCACAGTGTCACATACTGTATGCAGAAGTATTATTTTAAGCAACACATAAGTTGAGGAAACACTCGAGACAAATGTAATTGAAGTCAGATCGTGTTTTACACGGGGCAGTGATATCATAAACCTGTTAATGTACGCATTCAAACACTTTTTCTTTTGCCAGCTGTATTCACCTTGCAGGTGCAGCTCTGAGGCTTTGATCCTGGATCAAGTGTTTAAGTCATGGATGTTTAAAGTTTAACTTCTTCATTTTTGACTAGTATTAAAGTTCACTTTTCATTCAGGAAGTATGACGCTGTGCTGTCAGTGCGCTTCTCCATGTTTGTGATTGGTCGAATGCTCCAAATACCACCCCTTTCATGTGAACGCGCACCTAACTAGATAGGACACGGCTGGCTTGAGCAATCCACTTGATAACCAGCGTCGTAGTACAGTTTAGAGAGAGCGCGTATGTTTTGGATTAGGCCAACCGGCTAACTCAAACATATCCAGGTTAGGTTGAACCAGGTTCGTAGCATAGGCCCGAGGGCTCCGTAGGAAACAGTATTTTGATTCCTCTGTGTATTTTGAGATGGACAATAAAGTTGCCTTTGACTTTCAGATCGGTCTTGGTCTCAAGTTCTATTTCGTCCCTACTGACCGCCAGAGGCGGTGCTTTAGCACTGGATATGTCCATCGCGCGCATGCGCAGCTCGAGTACCAATAACAACAAAGTCACCTGTGACCCACGTGACACCGGCTATATCAGCCGGTATTGTCAGAGGATCTGTTCCTTTTCATCTTCTCGCTGCACGAGGGTACCGTGGCTACGTTTTCGTAGCCTACAGCGTTCAGGTTTGAACGTTTGATCTGAGGGATTTCTCTGCAAACAGCTGGCCGCGTGAAGCTTCGCGACTGACAGTCGGGGCTACGGGTCGTTAGACGCGTCCTCCAGGAGCTGCGCCGGCTGTGCAGAGCCTCGACAGACAGGTTTGTGTCAGCTTGTTGCTAGTGATGGCTGTGTTTCCACACCCGTTCCCAGCCAAGTTGTCCTGATTACCGTCTTATTGTTGTGGCTTAGACTTTCTGGTGACGACAGTGTTCCCGCTTCCTCTCCCATAAAGCTGCCCTTATGCTCTTTTGAAAGTTCTGCTTGTGGCGTTGTGCCCGAGCTATCATTAGCATTTGAGTCCCAGCTTTGGCTGCGTCCCTCATTCGATTTAGTATGGAAAGCCAAGAGTGTCATACTTTAAACCCGTTTTTCGTTTAGATGCAGAAAGTAAGGTAAGCACTTTCTATTTTCTAGAAGCTATTATCTGGTCTTAACATTTGTGTTCTGACTTGGTCGCTTGATTGTTAGCAGCAGCCGCTTGGCTAACACCTTGCTGTTGAGCTTAACTATTAACTCAGGGCAGTGCTCCCGCTCCCTGTAGCATAGGGTTCGTTTGCAGTAGCGCTAGTTCGTAGTATTACTGCTCCTAGTACTAGACTCCTAGCACTAGGATGATATGCAGAGAACATCTTCACGGCGGGTGCTGTGTGCTCGGCATGTTCGGTTACTACTGTAACCAGACACGGTTCTATGCGGGCTGTTCTCTTCTTAGAAGCTAATTATCTGGTCTTAACATTGTGTTCTGACTTGGTTGCTTGATTGTTAGCAGCAGCCGCTTGGCTAACACCTTGCATGTACGGTTAAGCTTAATTATTTAACTCAGCCGGTGAGGGCAGTGCTCTCGCTGCTGCTCCCGGTAAACGCATGGTATGGTTGCAGTAGCGCTATATCGTGGTATTTACTGCTCCTAGTACTAGACTCCTAGCACTAGGACGATATGCAGAGAACAATCTTCACTGTGTGTGCCGTGTGCTCTGCATGTATGGCCATTAAGGAGGATTTCATCCTCCCAATATTATATTGTCTAGTGGGCAGCCGTTGGCTGACACTTTTAGGCACCGGCCACAGTTACTATTGTAACTAAGGTTCTAAGCCGTAAGTACTGGCCATAATTACTACTGTAACTACGGTTCCAAGCTGTGTAAGTACTGGCCATAGTTAATACTGTAACTACGGGGTTAAGCCGTAAGTACTGGCCATAGTTACTACTGTAACTACGGTTCCAAGCCGTGCACGTACTGGCCATAGGCAATACCGTAACTACGGCTCTATGCCGTGTAAGTACTGGCCATAGTTACTACTGTAACTACGGTTCTAAACCATGTAAGTACTGGCCATAGTTACTACTGTAACTACGGTTCCAAGCCGTGCAAGTACTGGCCAGAGTTACTACTGTAACTACGGCTCTATGCTGTGTAAGTATCCAAGCCGTGCAAGTACTGGCCAGAGTTACGACTGTAACTACGGTTCTAAGCCGTGTAAGTACTGGCCATAGTTACTACTGTAACTACGGTTAGATGCCGTGTGAGCCCTGGCCATGGTTACTGCTGTAACTACGGCTCTGTGCTATTCTATTCTTTAGAAGCTAGTTATCTGGTCTTAAACATGTGTGTTATTTGACTTGATCTCGCTTGATCGTTAGCAGCAGCCGCTCGGCTAACGTCTTGCGTATACTGTTAGCTTCTTTATTTTACCCAGATAGGTGAAGGCAGTGCTCTCGCTCCCGCTCCCTCTACCGGTAATGCGGATGTAGCTACATCCCTTTTTCTGTTCGGCGAGTAGTAGCACCGCTCTACTCTTCCCGTTCAGCAGGTAGCCGGTGACGGCTGTGTTCCCGCACCCGCTCCCGGTTACACTGCATCTGGCGTTCGACTCTAACTTAACCAGTGAAGGCAGTTCTCGCCCCCACTCCTGGTAGACGCCAAACGGCCTCGTTTTTCCGTTAAGCAGGTAGCCGGTGAAGGCTGTGTTCCCGCACCCGCTCCCGGTTACACTGCATCTGGCATTCGTCTCTAACTCAACCAGTGAAGGCAGTTCTCGCCCCCGCTCCTGGTAGACGCCAAACCACCTTGTTTCTCCGTTAAGCAGGTAGCCGGTGAAGGCTGCGTTCCCGCACCCGCTCCCGGTTACACTGCATCTGGCATTCGTCTCTAACTCAACCAGTGAAGGCAGTTCTCGCCCCCGCTCCTGGTAGACGCTAAACTGCCTTGTTTTTCTGTTAAGCAGGTAGCTGGTGAAGGCTGTGTTCCCGCACCCGCTCCCGGTTACGCTGCATCTGGCATTCGTCTCTAACTCAACCAGTGAAGGCAGTGTTCTCGCCCCCGCTCCTGGTAGACGCTAAACTGCCTTGTTTATTCTGTTAAGCAGGTAGCTGGTGAAGGCTGTGTTCCCGCACCCGCTCCCGGTTACGCTGCATCTGGCATTCGTCTTAATTTAACCAGTGAAGGCAGTGTTCTCGCCCCCGCTCCTGGTAGACGCTAAACTGCCTGGTTCCGTTAAGCAGGTAGCTGGTGAAGGCTGTGTTCCCGCACCCGCTCCCGGTTACGCTGCATCTGGCACTCGCCTCTAGCTCAGCCAGTGAAGGCAGTGTTTTCGCCCCCGCTCTTGGTAAACTGCCTTATTTAATAATCCAGCTAGGTGAAGGCAGTGATCTCGCTCCCGCTCCCTCTGCCGTAACGTGGGTGTAATTACATCCCTCTTCTGTTCGGCGAGTAGCAGCAACGCTCTACTCTTTCCATTAAGCAGGTAGCTGGTGAAGGCTGTGTTCCCGCACCCGCTCCCGGCTACGCTGCATCTGGCTACCTACAGAATGGTTCATTCATGTAGTGCCTTTAGGGTTTCTCTTGAGCCCGAGGACGGCCACGACCGCTACCCCTCCTGCCTCGGCCGCTTCTGGCGGTCAGTGGGGACGAAATTCGAGCATCTGAGGGAGGTTCTCACGGTAAACGCCTGCATGAGCTGTAGCTGCATGCCTCGGGTGCTCAGAGTGGCTCGAATCACTGAGGTGGAACGTCTGGCAGCAGCCAACAGACACCTCTCCTTGTCACGTACTCCTCCAGATCAATTCGGCCGTTTCCGGCGACTTGAGGGAGCGATGGCTTTGTGTGCTCCCCCCAATAGAAGGACTAGAAATAGGCTGTCCTCTAAAGTGGATCGGCTAGCTGCCGATAGGGGCATGAAGAAGTCGCCTCTTGGCCCTTCAGCCTGGGCTGAAGGGCCAAGAGGCGCCTCCTTCGGTTGGCGCCCCTCCTTCGGTTGGCGCCCCTCCTTCGGCTGACGCACCTCCTCCGGTTGACGGAGAGTCCTCCGGTTGACGGAGAGTCCTCCGTCGCGAGCCAGGGGAGCTGTTTAGATCAGCTGCCCTGGAGGCACTGGAGTGTGCCGCCCAAGCTAGGCAGACCAGGCAGCAGCACTCGGGTCCTCGCAAACCTGTGCCCACTCCCAGCAGGCCCAGGGGCCGCTCTAGCAGCCGCACTCAGCCGCTGGATTACAGGGGTGGTCTGCAGAGGTCTTAGCGGCCCACTCAACCGCCTCCCAATGACTTTCGTGCCCCATGTCGCCCGCCTTCCAGGCGGCCTCGTGCCCCAGAGCCTTACCGGAACCCCCCAAGAGGCTCCAGGGTCCGGGGGGCTGGGCTCTGAAATCCCGGGGGTGGTCGGCGGCTGCTTTCCCAGCAGCAGCTCAGTTTCTGGGCAGTCTGTACTTCCGTCCCTTGGGTGGTTTTCACCTTAACCCAGGGGTACGGACCGCAGCTCCGGCCCCTAGCCTTCGGCTGGGTCTAATTGACAGTCGTCAGCGATCCGGCAGAGTTGTCCGTCCTTTTGTCCAAGGACGCAATCAACCCAGTAAGACCCTCTGCTTAGCCAGGGGGTTCTACTCGGCATACTTTCTCGTGAGCAAGAAAGTCGGCGGATTTCGCCCGATCTTGGACCTCAGAGAAATCAACAGATTCCTGAAGGTGCTGCCATTCTATATGCTGACTACTGCATACGCACAGGTGGAGTGGTTCCCAACCGAGGGATGCCTACTTCCACGTGGGCCGCTGGGCCCTTAGGCCCGCTGTCGTTGTGCCCCATGCAGATGTGGCTGAACAGCCTTCACTTGGACGCCAAGTGGCACAGGCACAGTGAAGTCAGGGTGTCGCAGCATTGCTCCACTCTCCGTCACGCTGGAGGGGCAGGGCCTATCTCTGGTAGGCGTGCCCATGGGCGCCATCCCATCCCGCCAGGAGACCATCATCAGAGGTGCATGTCTCTCAGGGTGGGGTGCAGTGCGGCAGGGCAGGACCGTTCAGGGTCAGTGGTCTGCCCAGCAGAGTGCGCGCCGGGTCAACGTGCTAGAGCTTCGGGCCGTGCAGCTTGCACTCACGCACTTTCTACCCCAACTGGGGGGCAAGAATGTGCGTGTTCCTTGGGGACAGCATGTACATTGTTGCTTAGACAACAGTCCCTTCTAGATAGTGGACGTTCTCACTCCACTCTGAATTTAGGTGGCTGCGATTCTGCCCAACATGTTTGGGTCGACGGCGCCACGGCGGGGTGCCACAGGTCGGTGTCCCTCTTTATGAGAGGGGCTTTACGGCAGCATCCCCCTTGCACCCCGAGGGCTCCGGCTTGGGACCTGCCCTTGCTGCCGGATGCCCTATCACCTCCTCCCTTCGAGCCCCTGGCCCAGGTGGGGCTTAGGTGGCTGCCCACAAAGGCAGCATTTCTGCTTGCCATAGTCTCAGGGAAGTGAGTCGGGGAGTTGCATGTCCTCTCCATAAACAATACATGCCCGAGGTGAGACTCTCAGGCGTTGCCCTTTGGGCAAATGTGGCATTCCCGCCCGGGGTCCTTCCACAAACTCACTTCAATCAGCCTGCCCAGCTGGCACGCTTTGACATTCAGGAGTACGGCACATCGAAGTTGCTGTGCCCGGGGGGTGCCCAAAGGGCGTATATCAAGGCTACTGCCTGTATACGGCAGGAGGAGCAACTCTTGAGTTTGCCCTGGCGGCACTAAAGGAGGTTAGGCCCTCTAACCAGTGGCTTCCCCACTGGGTTGTCGATACCATCTCACAGGCTTACGGGGCCAGTGGCCGCCCCCTGCCACCAGGCTGAGATGCCACTCTACAAGGAGCATCTCAACATATTGGGCTGCCCTGAGAGGGGTGCCCCTGGAGGCCATCTGCGCCGCGGCGTCGTGGGCGTCTTCTGGCACATTCTCCAGTTGTCATCAGGTCAATGTCGCCACTCCCCATTCTTTGGGCGTGGTCCTTTTGCCGAGCTCCGCTGCTTCCAGTGGTGAGCAAGGGCTTGGATTCTTCATGACATTGTTGGTATAGGTCATCCAGTGCTAAAGCACCGCCTCTGGCGGTCAGTAGGGACGAAATAGAACGATAGTTACGGCTGTAACTACGGTTCTATGAGTCCCGGATGACCGCCAGAGTTCCCTGTCACTCAGAATTCTTGTGTGCTCGCGAGAAGATTCGGGGAACAGATCCTCTGACAATACCGGCTGATATAGCCGGTGTCACGTGGGTCACAGGTGACTTTGTTGTTATTGGTACTCGAGCTGCGCCTCTAGTAGATGTAGATTGTACAGATCATCGTGAGGAGTGTCTATGGTTTGCTGTTAATCGTATCTCAGTTCCGTAGTCAGGGCACAGACTTAGAGGGCTCTTTGGTCTTGACTTGGTCTCGGTTTAGGGGGTTTGGACAACAACATACTGCTAAAGTGTTTCTCTGATAGTGTAGCGACAGCAGGAAACAAAGTCGCTGAGGCCGGGCCTGTTTGAAGTTGTATGACACGCTAAAAAAAGGTACTTGCTGAGATCAAAAGCTCTGTTTGATAGTATTGTAATTTAATCACAAAAAACTCGGTGATCATACATTGTTATAATAATCAAAGCAATCGTAAATCTTGCGGTCAACAAAAAAGTACAACAGCCCTGTGTCACCCTCTCTTCCACACACCCACACCTCACGCAGGTGAACAGGATTATAATGAGTGCCACCCATACCCATGTGACCCAAGCCAACCAATCAACAGTGATCATGGCTCCTACACACCAGCCTCTAATTATTAGGATAGTATACATAATAATTACTAACATTATTCAAATGGGAGACATGTGACGATTATAGCTTAGTAATCAAGTCCATGCAGTTACAGTTCATGTATGTGTAGTTTTCCTTCTTTT
The DNA here is from genome assembly GCF_902827115.2 of Pseudochaenichthys georgianus. Taxonomy (NCBI): domain Eukaryota; kingdom Metazoa; phylum Chordata; class Actinopteri; order Perciformes; family Channichthyidae; genus Pseudochaenichthys; species Pseudochaenichthys georgianus. Next base: position 1,846,241 of record NC_047522.1, on the reverse strand, counting down.
CTGTGTACGAGTCACAAGTTAGTTAGGCCAAAAGGTACCTTGGCTCAGACAGAGATAATCCTTGTGTTCTGTCAGTCGAAAAGAGTCAATACTGTGGAAAAGATGTCACTGATGTCGGCTGTTCTTCCGTCTCTTCCTGCATATTTTCCACGATATTCTCGCTTTGATCGCCCCACTCCTTTAAAGAGGAGCTCAGCATGTCCTCGTCGTCTTTGACTCCGAGTCCTTCGGCCTTGTAGAGCACGTTGGTCCACTTCATCCTGTTCTCCATTTCTTTGTTTGCAGCGGGAACGCCTTTCTGAGCAGCCGTTGAAGGAGAGGGCTTTTGTTGGGATTTGAGATGAGGCTTCTTCTCATCTTTAAAACTTTTCTTTTTACACTTCTTCGACTCTTGCTGAAAAAACACTCTTCGCAAACCTCTTAAACTTGAGATCCTCTCTTGACATTCCAGCTTGTTCCTCCAATCTGCATTCAGGGAAGTCTGCGCCGCACTGCTGTTGCCAAGGTCCATCCAAATTCACAACTGAGATTCTGTTCAGATACTTTGTTCAAATCCATTGCATTTCCATTCACTGTCCAGCCCAGGATTGTCCTGCTTGCATAGGGTCCATCATCCACACTGCGTATGACTTCCAATGGTTCCAAGGCCTTAGCAACATTGGTTCCTATCAACAGCCCAATCCCTGCATTTATTTCAGGCAAATTAACATTTTTCTGATGAGGCCATCTCTGTAGGTCTGCTTGTCTAGGAATGTTCCCACTGCTGGCAGGCATGCACTCTTGGGTGTAAGCCAGCCACTTCTAGTCCGAACACAATATGGCTATTTACGACCCTCTCTTGGCCCATGGTTTCGTAAACTAATCGGCGCCTTCTTTCCAGTTAGGCCGAGCTCGTGCATCAGATCCTCTGTACAAAACACTGCTGTACTTCCTGGGTCCAAGAAAGCATAGGTGGTGACAATCTTGCTGCCCTTCGTTGACTTGACTTGCACTGGAACTATGGGAAGTTTACAATTGTCATCACCAGCCCCTGTAAGGCCACTTGAATCCAGTGCACTGTCCACCGATAGCTCCGATGTATTCTTGGCTTGAGTAGCATTGTGTCTTGCTTCATTGGAAGGGATGTGAAGTATGGTTGGATGTTTGAAGCCACATTTTGAACAGGAAATTAGTTTATTGCAATTTCTTCCAATGTGCCCCACGCACAAACAGACACCTTTCTCCATCAGGAAGCCTATCTTCTCTTTGTGTGTTCCCTTTTCAAGCTGATGGCACGAGTCCAAGGAGTGACCTCCTCCGCAGCACAGACATGTCCTCCATCTTGTCAGAATGTGTTCCTTCCATTCAGTATCTGTCTGGGTTTCATTTTCTACAAGGGCTACAGTGGTGGCAAAGCTAGTTCCTACGAAATGTGAGCGAGGCTGTGATCTGTTTAAAGTAGTATTTTGTGTTATGAAGGGAGCATCTTGAATGTTTCCAAATACTGGGTCGGTTAAGATTTTAACTTGTCTCTCAATGAAGTGTGTGATGTCAAAGCATGTTGCTCTGCGGCTGTTCCTCTCCCGCAGCTCACAGGCCAACGTTCTCCACTTGTCTCTGAAATGGTAAGGTAACTTTCTTATTACGATCATCATATTCACAGCCATGTCAAGCTCATGCAAATACTGCACCTCTTTCATTGCGTTTGCACACGCTCGAAGGAAGAAGCTGTAGTCCTGCAGAGCCTTAACATCGTCTGTTCTTATAGGAGGCCATGAAAGAGCCTTTTGCAAATAAGCAGATGCCACTTTCTGCTCATTTCCAACTGCTTTAGCCTCGACGTATCCCCTCTCTGGATCCATGTGCTGGCAGCTTCCAACAAGTCCTTTGGGATGACCCTGAGTGTACTTCTCCAGAAAATAGAGTCGGTCACTGGAGCTGTTTGTGTTTTTCTCAACACCATTCTCAAAAGCGTGATATTTTAATGGGTCGCCATCAAAAACTAGAATCTCTCTCTTTGGCAAGGATGAAAGGCTGTTGTATTAACAGTGTGGTTATTTCATTTTCTCATAATGCCCAGCATGTTGTGTTGATCTTCACTTGCGTTCAAGCTATCTCCATAATTCATTTGTGTTTTCAAAGTGGAGTTTTTAAGGCTCTGAGGAAAGGAACCAAGGTGAAATGTTCTCATTAGGCCGTGTTGTTGGATCCAAGTAGTCATTGATAGCCTCCCTTTGGTTTAGCAACATTTGTGGAGTATTTATATTGTCCTTAGCAGTGTAGAGGACTTGTGGTTTAATGTTTCTTTGTTCAATATAAGAGTTCATTCCATCCGAATGCCTTGTCTTTGAACTTTTCCCCCTTTGGATGCTCCCTGTTTGCAACACATCTAATTTAGCCACATGTGCTGCAATATCCTCCTCCATCTGAAGTTTGCTCCTAATTTGCTCCTCCTCTTCCTCCAGTTCATGTTTGTCCTTTAATAGTTTATTTCTTGCCATTAAAGCTGCCAAGTCAGCCTCTGTTTTAAAGCATGCAGACGAAGCAGTAGAAGTTGCAGACTTTTCCCCCAAAGCAGAATTCTGTGATCGGTTTGCTCTTCTTCCGATTTCCACTTCAACATTTATTTGACTCATTTTCTCCGTTTGATTATTCAAGCTTCCTCAGTGCATCCGTTTGATTGTAACACACTCAAAGATCGGAAGAAAATTCCTTCAAAACATCACATTTCCACATTTCCACATCAACAGAGCAGCGCGACTTCCATGCGACAGAGCGGAGTTACACAGTGGAGACACACAGCGGTGAATATGTGCACATTCAGCGGTAGGGCTTACCTGGCTGTGATCCGCGTTGACTGCGGCTTCCAAAACTGCACTCTCTATTAACAGCCAGTGCTTACCTCCGTGAATTATTTCCATATCTCCATTCTCATCCAGCGCTGTTTGAAGATGATCGCCTTTCGTCTTGCTTGTTTTTTTGTTGACAAAATATAGCGACAGCAGGAAACAAAGTCGCTGAGAGGCTGAGGTCGGGCCTGTTTGAAGTTGTATGACACGCTAATTTTTTTTACTTAGATCAAAAGCTCTGTTTGATAGTATTGTAATTTAATCATAAAAAACTCGGTGATCATACATTGTTATAATAATCAAAGCAATCGTAAATCTTGCCGTCAACAAAAAAGTACAACAGCCCTGTGTCACCCTCTCTTCCACACACCCACACCTCACGCAGGTGAACAGGATTATGGCTGAAGTCGAATAGTCCATTTAGCTTAGGAACCTTCCTAAAGGAGTGAAATGACCCGGAAGTCCCTCAGTGGCAGCCATGATAAGTGCCGTTCGAATTCTCTAGAATGATGAGAACGATAGGAAAGGAGGTTTCAAACTTCCTTTATAACCTCCTTTAGCTTAGGAACCACTGGACTTCCCTAACCGACAGGAGAAGCGAAAATGCTGCCCCACAATGCCTTGCAGCCGCAGCATTTGCCGTCACTCAACAGTCGGCCGTTCACGGAAACAACCGATTATGACCGAGAAATGATATCATGAAAGTTACGGTGCTTATTAAGCTTTTTAAAACATAGGTGGTAAGTTGCCAAAGTGCTTTGTTTTGAACGTTCATCAGTATTATAATCAAAAAGAGAAATATGAACGTTAGTTTTTACTGAAATTATCAAATAAAGTCAACATCTCAGTCTTTACTGAGCTGTGTGGGGTTTGTTCAACTTTTGAAAGATGTTTGAATGGTGATATACACAGTGATAGATGTTAAGGACTAACGTTTATAATAAATACATCTGTATTGATTTTAAGACCTTTAGTTCATACAATCATACGTATTGGGATCATTGGTATTAATGTGGACCGGAGGGAGAGGGTGACGAGCATAAGTTTCACTTTCCTTTTTTATTTCAATTCTAACTTTGGTCCTGAAGAATATGTTTCTCTGTTGTCGCCGTTCATAAAGCAAAGCAGCAGCATCAGAGCACGGTGCAGAGTCTCTAGATGAGTTTACAGTAGTCCCTCGTTCTTCTTAAACATCCATGTTGTAGTCCGCTGTATAGAAAACTGTAGTTTCCATAGTTTCCCCACAGCAGCAGACGCACACAATGACGTCCGCTGGCGCATCATAAACACGTCGGATATTGAAAGTGCAGTCGGATTCTCTAAAGCACCGCAGTCTCTTCTCCTAAGTCCTTTTGAATTCTCCTATCCACTATCCCTTAACCCCGTGACGTTTCACTCAGAGGTCAAGGAATAGACGATAGGGTTAGAACTTAGGAGCTGATTTTTAAACTATCCGACTGCAGCCCCTGAGTGCCACCCATACCCATGTGACCCAAGCCAACCAATCAATAGTGATCATGGCTCCTTGTGACGAAGGTAACTTCGTCACTATGGACTGACGGCTTCAGGCCGGGTAATATTGCACTTTATTAGCGTGATTGCACAGTACAGTTGACATTACATATTTGCACATAATTTGTACTAATTATTGAGGTAGTATTTTTTTAACTGATTAAACGTATTTATTGGAATGTCGTCTGGCAGGTGCTGGTCGGGTCCTCGGCTCCGCCTGAAAAGATAGGGGAGTTTACGAGAGCTCCGAGAGTAGTTATGCTGGTGTAAGGATGACAGCGGTTGAGAGTAATCAGGGTGCAAATAATATGTTGATGTCTGTGGCTGATGATTGTGTGCACCTGGTGTCCTGTGTTGTCTCCTCCCCCTTCACCTGTGTCTTGTTAGTATGTGTGTATTTAGGTGCGGTTTCCTTGTAACTGGGTGGGTGTGAGATCCTTGTGGCTGCAGGATGTGTGCAAGGAGAACAGCAGGATTGAGGCTGTGAACTTTGTGCACATGATTTTAATAAATGCCCACGTCGGGTTATCTTTTTGGACGTTCTGCCTCTGCCTCCTTGCTTGGTCTGGGCCGCTCAACGGTCAGTCTCACAATTGGTGTCAGAAGTGGGATTTGACCAAGTAAGGAGGTGGAAATTACGAGAGGAAAGAAGAGGGACCAAATAGAGGAACCGCGGCTGGGGGTGGCTATTTCTGGAACGGACCAGGGGGCCACGGCTGTTGAGGCAGCAGGAGACGAGAGACAAGCAGCAGGAGACGAGAGACAAGCAGGAGGAGCAGCGTTTGCAGGCTGAGGAGGCGGACCCAGACCCACTAGGAGTCGACAGAACCTGGGTCGTGCTAGAGGCAGACCAACGCATTACAACAGGACAAAACAGCTTCCGGATAAGTGGCATCACGACATGGTTGACAACGGCTTCACTGGAGGTGGCGGAGGAGGCTGCGTTGAAACCGGGTGGCTGACTGGTTGTCCCGAAGCCGAGACTGTAAAGACACTGTGCTTCCTGGGGAGAGGGGGAAGGAAATGTGACGAAGGTAACTTCGTCACTATGGACTGACGGCTTCAGGCCGGGTAATATTGCACTTTATTAGCGTGATTGCACAGTACAGTTGACATTACATATTTGCACATAATTTGTACTAATTATTGAGGTAGTATTTCTTTAACTGATTAAACGTATTTATTGGAATGTCGTCTGGCAGGTGCTGGTCGGGTCCTCGGCTCCGCCTGAAAAGATAGGGGAGTTTACGAGAGCTCCGAGAGTAGTTATGCTGGTGTAAGGATGACAGCGGTTGAGAGTAATCAGGGTGCAAATAATATGTTGATGTCTGTGGCTGATGATTGTGTGCACCTGGTGTCCTGTGTTGTCTCCTCCCCCCTCACCTGTGTCTTGTTAGTATGTGTGTATTTATTACATTACATTGCATTTAGCTGACGCTTTTATCCAAAGCGACTTACAATAAGTGCGTTCGACCAACAAAATACAAACTTGAAGAAAACAGAATCATATAAGTACATCCCCGGGCGCCGTACATAATGGCAGCCCACTGCTCCTAACACTAGGATGGGTCAAATGAAGAGAAACCATCTCGTTACATGGTACCTGTACTGTGTAATGACAATAAGTTGAATCTATCTATCTATCTATCTATCTATCTATCTATCTATCTATCTATCTATCTATCAGGTTTCATAGAGCAAAAACATTTCAAGTGCTACTCAACTGGCTTTTTTTTAACCTCCCTCTCCTCTGTCATCATCCTGTTGGACCTGTCTGCTGCATTCGACACAGTGAACCATCAGATCCTCCTTCGCACTCTCCAAGAACTTGGAGTTTCAGGCTCTGCACTTTCCCTCCTCACCTCATACCTCAAAGACCGCACCTACAGGGTTACTTGGAGAGGGTCCGAGTCCGACCCTTGTCAATTAACTACAGGGGTCCCACAGGGCTCTGTTATTGGTCCCCTCCTCTTCTCCCTGTACACAAACTCGCTCGGATCAGTCATTAGCCCGCATGGTTTTTCATACCACTGCTACGCTGACGACACCCAATTAATTATGTCCTTCCCCCGCTCAGAGACCCAGGTCGTCGCACGCATCTCTGCTCGTCTAGCTGACATCTCTCAGTGGATGTCTGCTCATCACCTCAAGCTCAACCTTGACAAGACTGAACTGCTTTTCCTTCCGGGAAAAGATTGTCCCACTCTTGACCTGACTATCAACATCGGCACCTCTGTTGTTTCCCCGACTCAGACTGCAAGGACTCTGGGAGTGATCCTAGATAACAACCTGTCCTTCACTGCAAACATCGCTGCTACAACCCGTTGCTGCAGATACACGCTTTACAACATCAGGAGGATACGTCCCCAGCTGACCCAGAAAGCGACGCAGGTTCTGGTCCAGGCTCTCGTCATCTCACGCCTAAACTACCGCAACTCCCTCCTGGCTGGTCTACCTGCATGTGCCATCCGACCTCTGCAGCTCATCCAGAATGCAGCGGCTCGTCTGGTCTTCAACCTTCCTAAATGTTCCCACCCCACGCCGCTCCTCCGCTCCCTCCACTGGCTTCCGGTAACTGCTAGAATCCACTTCAAGACACTGGTACTTGCATACCATGCTGCGAATGGATCTGGCCCTTCCTACATCCAGGACATGGTTAAACCGTACACCCCAGCACGTGCACTACGCTCTGCATCAGCCAAACGACTCGCTGCACCCTCACTGCGAAGGGGACCCAAGTTCCCATCAGCAAAAACACGTGGGTTTGCTATCCTGGCTCCAAGATGGTGGAATGAGCTCCCATTGACATCAGGACAGCAGAAAGCTTACACACCTTCCGGCGCAGACTGAAAACTCATCTCTTTCGACTCCACTTCGAGCGATAGAACTATTAACAAAGAACTGCTAACAGAGCACTTATATACTAATAAAGGACTGGCTTATCTATAGCCAGTTGAGTAGCACTTGAAATGTTTGGCCCTATGAAACCTGATGTACTTACAGATGTAGCGCTTCGTTTCAGACGCCTACCCGGGCGGGTCCGTGATCGGCACGGGGTGGGCCCCTGCTGAAAAGGAAAACCCCCCCGCAGGACTTGAAATGCCCCCTTGATAAATACATTTAATTATAATGAAACCAGCAGCAATGGATCATGGATCCACCAGGGGGAGCCGTGAAAAGCTGCCACACTGGAACTCATGTGAAATAAACAGCTGATCTACAGGGATCTGATATAGCGGATATTTGTTAAGATCCATATATGTCACGGATAGGATCACATTCTGTGCTTAAGTAAGAGACATGTAATCATTTACTAAACATCACCATGTTTTTATTTAACAAAATAATGTTTAATTCACGTTGGCGTAATTTACGCCGCGTAAGTACAAAACCATCGCTATGTTTTTAGATCAGGAAATGCATCCAGGGTCAAACAAACGATGTTCGATCGTGATCCTCGCGATCATTTAATGTATCATATTTCGCGAGTTGAAATGAATGCACTACATTTAATCCACGTGAGTTTACAACAACGACAATAATCGCTTTGTTTTTATATCACATCCGACGCAGCGGCTCTCTACCGATCATCCTAATCCCACGGGCAAACAATAATATGTACAGTGTTCATAGTTTACTGTATTATTAGTGTCTAATATTACTGCTATAATAATCACACATTGAGTTGTTGAAATCAGACCGTCGTTTTTTTTAAACGCTCTGAATGAAACGGCAGCTCTCAGGTGATCAGCTGTGTGTTTACACAATAACATATGCATAGTAATTGAATACCTTCCAACACACATTGTAAGAACAGTTCTGTTTCATATGAGTGTTGAGAGCCGTATCCACAAATCTACTAATTTTGCCCTCAGTGCACCAGATTGATGCATTTAACTTCAATTTAAATAAAAACATCTTCTGTTGTAACAACAATAACATTATAAATAGTAACATAGCATGGTATTGCACATTTACTGTAGCTTTGAGTGTTACTGGCCTGAGATTTTTTTATTACATGAATGAAGGTGACTGAGGCTTTTTAATATAGACTTTTCAGTGTCCCACATTTTGCACAGAACTGTCCCACATTAGGAAAACAGATTGTCTGGGACAACTTGGCACTAAGAGTACTAATATGTCTACCATTTCTTGTATGAGTTTAATATCTGCATGTTCTCTTTTGGTTTGATTAGGACACATCCTGGGGATTTCAGAATGTTACTGGATTTTGATTTATTGTATCGGCTTCATGTCGCAATATATTCCCGAAGTCTGAAATGCAAAAATGTTCCACATTAGGGCAATTCACCCTGCATTTAATCATTTTGTTTATTTTTAACGAAATAAATGTGGTTTAATCCAACATGAAATTAATGTAGGCTATTTACTTAGTACATATCTGACATTAACGATTAACACACTGTTCATACTGCTCACAGGCTGATATCTAGTGTATTCATACCCCTCACTGTTTATTCATCATTCAATTCATTATATATTTTATTCTGTAGATTGTGACCATTACTTTTCACTTTACTGCTTGTTGCACCTGGTTAGAAGCTAAACTGCATTTCGTTGTCTCGGTACCTGTAATCTGTGCAATAACAATAAAGTTGAATCTAATCTTGAGCAGGAACTAATGTAGGCTATTTACTTAGTAGGCCTACATATCTGACATGAACGATTAAACACGTTTGTGCATTCTTTATGAATGCAAACCGAGTCATTTTGTTTATTTTTAACGAAATAAATGTGATTTAATCCACATAATTTACTGTGTTAATTGTTTACTTAGTATTGTTTAACTTGAATGTTCTTCACTTTTTAAATGCCTCTGTGATGTGCTGCTACCCATTTCCCCTCGGGGACTAATAAACGAATACTATGACATTAACGATTAAACACATTTGTGCATTCTTTATGAATGCAAACCGAGTCAAGCCGACTCTAATAAACGAATACTATATATTGAACGTCTATTGAATGGCCTTTGTATGTATACAGTACAGTATAGCCCAACCATTTACACCTTCCTTTTTTCCCGTCAAGAGTTTGAATTGGAGAAAGGTAATCGGTGGTGCTTTTATAGCCTATTGCATAATAACTGTGTGATTTATATTGCTTTTCAAATGCATATGGCCACCCATTTACACGGCTCTTCCCGTCAAGAATATGAATAGAACTTAGTTAGATCACTTTACATTTCTGCGAATGAATTTTTAATCACACACGTCTCCCCATCCCGAAAATAAAAAGAGGAAACAATTTTCAAGTTCAGTTTTCACCATTTTATTTAAAATAACTGACATACAGTAACAGACACATGCTGTAGGCCTATCTGCTGCGGAAACCAGGACGAGCGATTTCAGGATCTGTTTTTCTGGGGCTCCTCAGTCTCTCGTTTACCCGGCTCCTGATCTTATGCCACTGGTCAATGTTCAGATTTGGGAACCGATTGGAAACATAAGACTCAATCTGTTGCTTCACATTGAGGGGAAGAGGCATTTTCCCATTGGTCCCAGTCCAGTTGGTTATTTTCACCATTCTCCCATAGCCTATGTTACAAATGGCGTTATGGCCATGAACATATTAGCAGCATAGATCTCAGGGCGATGCTGTCCCTTAAAAAAGCTGTCCTGGTAAAAACTTTCCTCTCGTTCTGAGGAAACAGCCCTGGTGGGTTCATCAGGAGTGACCGCCGATACTGAGACAACGAAATGCAGTTTAGCTTCTAACCAGGAGCAACAAGCAGTAAAGTGAAAAGTAATGTTCACAATCTACAGAATAAAATATATAATTAATTGAATGATGAATAAACAGTGAGGGGTATGAATACACTAGATATCAGCCTGTGAGCAGTATGAACAGTGTGTATGAATATGCTAAGATATATAAAGTATGAAAACGGTAGGACCATACCGTTCTCCAGCCCCAACCCCCCCATGTTTCATATGTATGTTGGGGACCCTTTGTTTAAAACTAATTGGCCATCGGAATGTGTGGAGTCACATTCCACAGCTCTCCCCCCTCCTGTGATCCCCCGCACACAGAGAAAGAAATATCAAACATTTAATAAAAGTGAAAAACAATGAACAAGACTTAACGTATTCATCATAATTAATTATATTTATTTCGTTTGGATGTAGGTGATCTTCTACTATATGAACATTTTGGACCCAAAATCACAACATATATGTAAAAACAGATTTTGAAAATGATTTTATTTTTCACAACACAAACATACACAACGAAACCATTTAAAAGCTGGAAATATATACATGGGATGTGACTATGATAATGTGAAAGTTTGATTGAGGTAGCATGGGATTTCATTCTGATAAGGCAAAAGTGTTATTATAAATATAATACAAATATATATATACACATTATGTACAAAAATCTGTTTTTTCTGTCTTTATCTGTGCCACGCTTCAAAGCGGTTTCTGTCAACTACGACACAGAGGGCAACATCACAGATTCCTCCTCCTCCATGTCAAAAAACAAGCTTAAAGCTTGACTCACGTTCAGAGTTCTCTTCATCATAGTTGAGTCTTCAAAACTCTAAATATATCTAACTATATCTACATTTTCAATGTTTGTTTGTCACTTTACTTCAATCGCAGTCTCCCGCAGCCTCTCTTCGTCTCCCGCAGCCTGTCTTCGTATATCTTCGTCTCTCTCTATTTCCCGCCGTCTCTCTTCGGTTCCCGCCGTCCCTCTTCGTCTCGTTTCGTATCACTCCGTTTACCTGATTACCTCACCCCTTCCTGGTAAATACATCCTGTTGAGCAGAATCTACAGTTTCCAGTATTTTCCGTTTCGTAAAATGATAAATACGGCGAAAATATTAAAATATGTGCTTCCATTATTCATACTTCTGAAATATATCTGTATTAACTTTATATCATCGTATGTCCGTGTTTATTGGGTATTTGTGCATGAAACAAAGACTGGCATATAGTTTCGAGCCAGTACTTTCGACAGAAATACACATATACATCCTGTTGAGCAGGATCTACAGTTTCCAGTATTTTCCGTTTCGTAATATGATCAAATATGGCGAAGATATTCAAATATGTGCTTCCATATTTCATACTTTTGAAATGTATTAACTTTATATCACCGTATCTCCGTGTTTACTGGGTCTTTTTGCATGAATCAAAGACTGGGATATACAGTAGTTTCAAGCCAGTACTTTCGACAGAAACACACGGCAATGTTGTCCGGACTGTTGTTTTTATGCGGCACCGGCTTGAACAGGTCATGTGATCTGATCACGCCGGCGTGACGGTCGACTCCAAAGGGTTAATATTAAATACATATAAGTATTTTTACAACTTGTATTTAGAAATACTCTGTTGTAATTATTGATGCATACATGTGTTCATCCATTTAATGTGGCATCTGCTATAATGGGGTTAATGTATGATATTACTTAATAATACAATACATTATAATATATGATATGATAATTACATTTTAATTATTAATAGTTTTATTCATTTCTTATTTCATAGTTTCTCATTATTATTATTATTTTTTATCGCTCATCTTATTTTTGATTTTATTAATCTGTGTGAATCTGTGCTGTCCTGTTTTTCACTCTCACCCTGTTGCTGTTTGAACTACTGAATTTCCCCACGGGATTAATAAAGGTCCATCTTATCTTATCTTAATGTATAAGTTGATTTACTTCAATCTACTGTACAATATTACAGGAAATATACTGCATAAAGCAAACTATATACTTTATTTGATCTAAAATATTGATGTTTCTACAACACCCATTGTGTATTTTGTGAATGAAGCGCCATCTCATGGTTAAATCCTGTAATTGAACAAATGGGGAAATTGGGCAACGCCCACTAGCAATTTGGCAACACCCCCAGCCCCTGGCATCCGCTGGGCTTTTGACTGGGACACACCCTTTTGAGTCTGATCTGGAGTGCTACATCTGTATATGATTCTGTTTTCTTCAAGGTTGTGTCTTCCTGGTCGAATGTACTTATTGTAAGTCGCTTTGGATAAAAGCGTCAGCTAAATGCAATGTAATATAATATTCATGTATAAAAGACATACAAAAGTGCATTTTGCATGATAGGTCACCTTTAAGTTATAGTACAATTTTTGCACTAACACCATATCATATTTATATAAAAATAAAGGCAATGAACAGTTACATCTCTACTTTACATCTACAATTACACAGATACAATAGTTTAACTCACCTTCAATTATCGTGGTAGTCTCTCGAAACGCAGGTTTCAATCAGTCTTTCTTGGATGCAACAGCCTCTGATGATCCGAGATGAAAGTGAGTGCACCGCTCTAATGGGTCCGACTAGTTAGTTCCGCCTATTCCATCATTCAAAAAATCTTGTAATAAATCATACATTTTTCATTTTTTCACTTTTCATTTTTAGGGGGGTCAGAGGTCAGTGTTAGGGGGGCACTGCCCCCCCCCCCCCCCCTAGAACCGCCCCTGGTTATAGCTCCTCCAGAGAGCCTCCTCGACGCTCGATCCTTGGTCCTCGAAGTGCATTGAGAGAAATGAGATGTCCTTCAACATGGCGCGCTGAAATTCATTTCCGGGTAACTACCGAGGAGTCGAGGAGGGGGATTTGATGAAATGAGAAAGGGCCAGTGTCCGTAGAAAACGTTGTTATGGTAATGAATGCCTCTTGTTCATGTAACCAAGCAAAAATAAACACAAACAATTATATAAATTGAATCAACACACTTTTTATTAATATGTAATGTTGAAACTTAATGCAGTGGGTGTTTTACAGTGGGCTTCACAGAGGAAAGAGTAGAAATCCACTGAAAACCATGCGATTCATCGAATCATCATAAACGCTGTTTCCGGAGGGCAGATCAATGTAGACAACATCTCCCTTCTCCAGCTGAAGAACCATTGAGTTAGACGCAGAGACCACGCCAGATCCACCTCTGTAATCATGAAGACCCATCTTTCTCCTGTCGTTGTGATAGAGGCGAACATAGCTCCAAGCTGAAAAGCGGCTCTCCCACATGTTGAATCTGAAGTAGTAGACTCCTCTGACGGGGGCTGTGAAGATACCTGCATCAGAGGGGAAGGTCAGTGAGGGGAGGGGATTGTTTCTGGTGCTTCAGCAGGACTTAAGGATGGGTTTTTTAAATAAGGAGCATGTAGGAGCTCTTGACTTGGTTCTACTTTCTACCATGATCCATTGTAGGAGCACTAAGATATGCATTCATTAAGAACGTGTGTGTAGTACCTGTAGTTGGGCTGTAGGCCTGGCCGATATTGGTGAAGACTTTACTGAACTTCAGTGTGATATCAGTCTTGAAGGGTCCGACTGATCCTGCATCAGTGAGACCGGCTGAGAACGCCACCTGAGCACGGTCTGTGAGAAAGAGGAGGATGCTTACAGAGAGATGAGAACTCATTAACAAAATAAAGTCTGTTTTTTGGATTCTGACAGCCAGCAGAGATTGATATTTAATATGTTCTTCAGTATACCAGTTCCTTTCATTCAACAACATTTTGACTCTTCATAATAGTTTCTGTTTCTCACCTGCGTTCTCTCTCTGGAGCTCCTCCACCTCCTTTTCACTGCAGCTCATCCTGGCCTCTAAAGCTGAACAAGTTTAACATTTTTTAGTCAAATAAAGTTATAGTCTCTTATTTTCAATGTCACTGTTGCAGATCTTATGTTAAAAGATTGTTCTAGCATACTATAATATTCACTTTTCAAATTCACTGGAATATTTAGTTGCCTTTAAAATGGCAAACAAATCCATCGTTTTTATAGAAAATACAATTATATTTGTAATTCCTCCTTTGATTACTTTGTACTCCTACCTGTGCTCTTATTCTCACTTGCTGTGACTCGAGCCAGAAGATCTGCAATAAAGAGAAAAAGCTGATTATCTCTTCATTATGTCAAACTCATTAGTTTTCTATCATTATAGGCAATATTTACCTTTTATATTATATTTCTATATCTTACCTGCGTTCACTCTCTTTACCTCCTCCACCTCATTTTCACTGGAGCTCATTCTTGCCTCTAAAGCTGAAACGGTTTTCGACATAGGAAACAGGTAAATAATTTTTGACTTATAAACAAGATCGTGTCTTTTTTTCATTTTGTTGGCATCATTAGTTATGATGTTTTTGTGGCTTACCCGCATTCTCTCTCTGGAGCTCCTGCACCTCCTTTTCACTGAAGTTCATCCTGGCCTCTGAAACTGAACAAATGTAAAATGTTAAGTAAAATAAAATGATGGTTTCAGTTTCGTCAGATTTCAGATTTTTACGAAAAAGCAGGTTAATGGCTAATAAACAACAACATTTATATCTCACCAGTATTATAAATGTGTTTCTCTTATCTCCCATGTCATTCAAAAAATCTTTTTCACACAAGACGGGTCATTTTTTATTTTTTACGAGGTTTTTGTCACTTACCTGCAGTGTCTATCTTCAGCTCCTGCACTTCATTTTCACTGAAGCTCATGTTGGCCTCTAGAGCTGAACAAGATTAACATTTTTACAGTTACATAACATTATGGTCTGTTTCTTGAAAAGGCCCTGACTAATTTACAGTAATATAGATTTGTGTTTGTCAGATTTCAAATGTTTCTTTGATTACTTTGTACTCCTACCTGTGCTCTTATTCTCACTTGCTGTGACTCGAGCCCGAATATCTGCAATAAAGAGAAAAAAGGAAAAGCAGGTTAACAGCTGATTAACAACCTCATGATATATCCTATTAATAGGTTAATTATGAAATGGGAAATGTTTAGTAGTAGAGTTTCTGTTTCTTACCTGTGTTCTCTCTCTGGAGCTCCCCCACCTCTTTTTCACTGGAGCTCATCTTGGCCTCTAAAGCTGAACAAATATTGAGTTTTTGTAATAGGGTCATGCTAATGTTACTCTGAAGCTTGACCAAATAGGAACACTTTCACAAACATTAATGTTATATCTAAATGATGATGATTGCATGTATCAGTGCAGCGTGACGTGGCTCTCAGTGTGTTTTACGTCAGGTGTGTTGTCTTGCTCCAGCCTCTGGATCTTGATCCTGTGTTCGATGGCCATGTCTCTGATCTCCTTCAGCTCAGCCCAGACGTCAGTGCTCACCTGGGTCTGACTGCTGCTCTGATCGAGGGCTGCTTTCACTGCTTGGATATCAAAGTCCCCCTCTTTCTTCCCTGTCCCCCCTCCCTCCTCACCCTGAGCCCCCGTCCAGAGCAGACAGAGCAGCAACGCCAGAAAAACTGCAGCTCTCCTCATTCTGAAATATCGCTGTTCAGACAGAGAAGTGAGACACGTCTCACTCTGTTCCCGTCTTTATATCCACGTTAAACAGGTCACGAGGTCGTGAGAATCGAGCAGATGGCTTTGATAACAAACGTGAAAAACATCCAAACGTCCCTGGACATCTTACTGATAGTAAAGGGCAAACAACAACTTGAATTCTGTTCTTTTAAAACAAGTGTATTATTCCTGATTTTTCTATATCTCTCTTTTTTTTGTGATTAGACCTTGTTTTCCTTGACTTGTATTAAACTAAGCTACCCCAAATCATCCGATATTTAAAGGAAACCTCTATGTGTTTAACAGGTGTACATGGTGCTCAAAGGGGAAGATGGTTTCTCACAAACAAGAGAACTACATGTCCCAGGATGCACTCTGTTCAGGAGGAACTCTCAAGACACTTTTATCATCAGGTGAAATCCAAAACGCCACAAGTCAATACACAGATGCGTTTTACATCAATCTCACATAATTATTGAGCTGCTTTGAATTGTTTTTGCTCATGTATAAAGGCGGTCTGTCTCTGACCCCACAGTGCAGCCGACAGCCTGGGCCCTGTGTGGGGGGTGCACATCTGGCACGACAACTCTGGACCCTCCCCCAGCTGGAACATCAAACACCTGGACGTGTCCGAGGTAAAGAGTGACATCACCACACACATCCTTTACCCCAGGGGTGTCCAAAGCTTTTTCACCGAGGGCCACATGCAGAAGAACATACGAAGGGCTGGGCCACTCACTAGAGGAGAGGTATATCGCCTCATAGGTTCAGTTATAAGTTGGACACATCTATCAAATGTAGGTAAATTATTCTTGATACTTGAATATGCTTTAAGAAACACAACAGCTCACAGCTCTCCAGAGGGTTTACTTTATTTTGTTAGCAGCAGATTCCTTAAAACAGAAGCTTCAGATTGCTTTTAATAAGAGGAAATATGAAGGGTCTATTTCAAGGTTGTTATGTACATTTGCTATTTGGCTATTTTCTTATCAACTTAGATTTGTTAGAAAATGTTTTCAACTTTAATTGACTGAATTTATTTGAAAATGGTTCTTATTTACACATGAAGACTGTGTTATATATTTGAACATGTATATTTAAGAAGTGCAATACAAGACAAGCAGAAGTTTCATTTGTTGGCCATATTTCTTTATACTTTTTTAATTTGCTGAGGGCCGATTCAAAATGGTCCGCGGGCCGCATTTGGCCCCCGGGCCGTAGTTTGGACATCCCTGCTTTACCCCCAATTTCCTTCATTTCAGAAATACAAATTAGTTTTTCTCGGTGAAGGTAGAATCCAAAAAACTGAGAAAATTCTCGACGTATTTCCTGTGGGTGATTTACGGAAGTATGTCACAACACTAAAACTATATAAACATCAGTTTACAAACTCTCGCACAATTGAACTTATCCTGTAACTGATTCACAAACACGTGCAATTTCTCCTCACTATTTTAGACCGTTCTGCATGAACACTTCTGACATTTTTGCAGGCGTGTTTGTAAAATATATACGAGCTGGATAAATGAGAGTTGGATTGTACTGCAAGTTTTGTGAGTTTAAAAAAAAAATCATTTAAGAATTTTCACTTTTTGTTGGATTCTTCATTTTTCATGGAGGCATTCCCAGGCTCCACCAACAATGCAACATAAATAGATATAAGGCATAAAACAATACAAATAAAATAGACTAATGTGCAAATAATGCAGAAGTAGTTCAATAAATACAAGTAAAATATAATAAGATTAGCTAAATAGTCTAGTTGTCAGCGTATATAGTCCTGTTGTTAACCCGGAAATGTACCCTAAAGTTAGAAATGTATTTGTATTGGACAGATTGCCTATTTATTTGAAAAAGAATTGCCCACAGTAGAGGTAATCATTTCCATCTTGTGCTCTGTACATCCAATGGTGGCAACATTACTCATGGTAGTCAAAATCAGCTCAGAGAGAGTACACATATGGCCACTTTCTGGTTAAAACTGAACCAAAACAACTCCAAATTGGCCACATCATTGTTTTACTTTTGTTTACATATGCTATAATGAAATTCATCTCAATTAACTCAATGTATGCTAATTGTGCAAAGTGCCCAACATATGCAAGTTAGCATCCGGCATGTACTTTGGACCCCTACTATACATTACTATCATAACACTTTGGGGTACTCAACATTTCAGGGTTCACTAGAATGTAAAATGAAATGCTGTAATTTAAATACTGCTTATTGTAATAATAGATAAACATGTGAGATGCGAACAGATGGTATGAAGTTGTGAAGGCACAGAGCTCAGGGGTTCATCAGTCTTATGGCCTTTGGGATGAAACTCAACACAGGATCAGTCATTGATATGCAAATGTCGTTCTCCGGGTAAAGTGTGGGGGATCTGCGTGGACTTTCCTTTTGAATACGGTTTGTGTTCCTTCTGGTTCTTAATAACCCAGGTGAGCAGAGGGCAGCTGAAGGGACGTGCGTGGCTCTTTGTGGCTCAGTGCTGGTTGGCTGTGGACCAAAGTGACGGGTGGGTGGAGAGGATTCTGGGAAAATGCACTCGTGGAATAGGCTTTTATAAGGTACATAGTCCTCATACACATACACTCAGATACAAAAAACAAATATTAATATCTCCCCCCCCTTGCAGACGCTGAGTCTCAAGCTATCAGACTATTTGGCCGATTACCACATCTGGATATCTGTGTACAGCTGCCCCTGCCCCAACGCGTTCACACACACTCAGAGACTGTGTGTGAGCCTGCTGCTTCTGCTGGGATATGCATGTGTCAGCACACTGATCATATCACACATGGATGATCAGGTTGGTTAATAAAACCTATACAGTTTAATATTTAGAGCCCCAAGAGTGTCCAAAACATTTTAACGATGATCCGTTGTTTGCAGTTGCCCTTCCAGTTTGGCTGTGTAGAAGCAACAGCTGTTTCTGTGCGGACAGGACTTCTGAGTGTGTGTGTGGTGTTGCCAGCAGCAGCAGTTATATCATTCCTGTTCAGACAGAAAGAGGTTGAGAGAGTTCAACACGCCAAGAGCAGAACGACTGGAAAGGACTTTTTTCAAGGTCAGATTTGGTATTTAAAGTCTAATTGACATTTCTGCATTAAAATGTCTTAAAACGACTTGACATAGACTATAATCATATCCTTCTTTCACACTTAATTCAAATGAATGTCATCCTACTTTTACATTTTGTTAGTTGTAATTTGGCTTGTCTACAGATTTGTATCTTTTTCTCTTTAGTTCTGTTTTATTTTATTTTTTGTTGAGCTGTTTCTATTTTGTGTTTGTTTATTTTCTACTTTTTATGTGCCACGCCTTGTTTTAACATGCTGCTGTGAGGATAATATTAACCAATGGGATTCAATCAAGTAGATCTTATCTCATCTTAACTTGTCTCCTCATCTCCTTTTCTATTTCTCCTTATTTTATTGTGACTCGTCTCCTCTCAGATGATTTTTCAGTGAGCGGCAGTATATCGGAGCCCCATCTCTCCTGGAGCGTTCTGCAGCGGTGGGCGCAGGACACCTGGAGGAAGAAATACCAGGTGACCTTCGCTCTGTCCTCTCACTACGCTCGTCTCATTGATCTGTTCTGTGAATTTCTTGAATGCATATCAAGGAGAGAGGCTTGTCAGACGATATGAGCAAGAATGCACATATACGAAATACAAACCATAAGGCGGATTCACACTGCGGTACTTTTCCCACAAAGGTTCATGCGAACTTAGTTCATGCGAACTATTTAGTTCGCATGAACTAAGTACAGATCGCGTTCACACCGGAAAAAGTCCCTGGGGGAGGATTAGGCAAATGAAGCCGCTGACGTCACTTCTTCTTCTTCTGCTTTGGGTTTACTGGCAGGCCGCAAACCACTTCACGGCGTATACTGCCGCCCAAAGTCCCCGGCCGGAAGTCCCCGGAGTCGGGGACTGGCTTCCTCATCTCCACCGCTCCCATGTTTTATTTTGTGTTGCCATAAGTTAGTCTCTCTGCGTTTCTGCGCTGGGCTAATGCTAATGCTAATAATGCTAATGCGAGGATAATAAAATGGCGGCTTCACAAAACTTTTTGGGAGTTTTACGGGGCGTGGTTTGCAATCCGCCCAGCCAATCAGAAATATAGCTCTTTTCTCACAAAAGAGCCGCTCGAAAGTCCCTGCTCTCTAGCAGGGACTTTCGAGGGGGTAAAAAGGTTTGCATGAACTACTTTTAGTACCGGCTCTTTTTGGCGTGAACGCGATCATGAACTAAGTTCGCATGAACGTTTGTTGGAAAAGTACCGCAGTGTGAATGCGCCTCATAAGATATACATTTCCTGTGCAAAGTAAAATACTACATTAGCTTTTGATCTGTGAAAACCTACGTCTGCAAGTGAAAAAGCTAACCCTACAGACAAAAATGTCATTCACAAAATAATTTACTGTCCTTTTTAAAGTAAAAACAAAGAGAGTATTGGATGGAATAAACTTTAACTCTGAGAATCCTTGAAGTAGGATTTTCCTAAGAAACAATCCCTCTTATTGTCCAAACTATGAATTTAAAGGTCATACATGTGTTGTCCTATTATGATCATCTGACAGATAAAAGCAATGGAGACTATCGGAGGCAAAAGAAAAGCACTATCTTTATTCCCACAACATGGTGAACCCTGTCTGACTAACTCTTGTGTTTTCAGGGCACAGATCTGCCTTCAGTGTCCCCTACGATTCAGGAAAATAAAATCACGGATAAAGAACCTGAAATCACAAACCTTTGCAGCTTGTTGCTCATTAACGAGGGGGACAAGGCCAATCAAACACCTCCGGGAAAAGAGTTTGGGACGGGGGATGGAGGACAGGAACCGAGAAGTGTTGATGGGGGTTCGTCGGACGGCAGCTTGGAGGAGGACGTCCCTCTGAAGGGAGGAGCATTCAGATCTCGCTGGGGCCTCTACCTGGCCTGGACTTTGTGTCTGCTGATGTCCCTCTGCTGCCTGGTGCTCTCTGCAGTGCTGGGGATGAGGTGACAGACATCTGGAGGATTGTGAAGTGGTGTGGATAATCCCGACTGATTTATTATCAATACTGACTCTTTAAAATGTCTCAGAGTCATAATGTTTATTGTCGGGAAAATACTGAATGTCCTCTTCCAATATGAGAGCAACATGATAACAAAGGTATCCCAACTGTAGCTGTGAACATGACAGGATGTGTGAAGAAGCATCAGGACTAGAAGAGGACTAGAAGAGCATCAGGACTGCTTGAGGCAGATGATAGCTATGTGGTTAACAGGATGGTTCAGCCTCTATGGAGAGAGACATCAAGCATGCTCATTTCTGACGTGGAGCTAGAAAACATTGAATACTGCTTTCTGTTCCTTCATCTTGTGACTGTGTGACTCCCTCTCTTGGATATCAGCATGTGAAGGACACTGTTCAGGAACTACCTGATGCTCTGTATGTGATGACTCCTTCCCTTCTGGAGAGGATCACAGATACATGGATCCTGAGATTGAAGCTCAAGCCGGGGACGAGTGATATTTTTCTAACATTTACTTCTCATGTGTCAGGTTCAGCAGCAGCAAGGTTCTGCTGTGGATGCACTCGCTGTTCTTCTCCCTGGTGTTCTGCATCTTCATCATCCAGCCAGCCCTGGTAAATAAATAAAGCCTTTTCCAATGAAAACAAATAGAGAAAAGGACATGACTAGATTACATGTTTAGGGCTTTTATTTTGAAAGAAAATGGAATCTGGTATATATTTTGTAAGGGTGAAAGGATGATGAGGTTTTATGTTTTTAGTTTTGATTATTGAACCATGCTGTTGTTTTATCATGCCTTCACATGCGCTGCAAAAGCTCCGAATATGTATGCAATTTAGTCTTAACTAAATTTAAATGGCACATATCAGAGCAAACTGTGCTTTTTCAGGAGGTGAGCTTAAAGAATCAGGCACTTAAATTAAGCGTTTAGTGTGAATACAGGTATATTTAGACTGATATTATAAGAAAACTAAAAAAAATGGATCATTAAAGCATGTACAACATGTTCTAGTAGAAATCCAAAATGCAAGTATGAACCGTGAAAAAAGCATAATCTGTCTTTAAAGCTTTGCACTGTACATGTTATTTTTTATTTCCCCAGATATCTGCAGTGGCAGTGGTGGTCTCCTTCTGGTTCAGGAATAGATCAGACTTTCATTCTTCCTCCAGTATAAGAGAGTGTGAGAACCTGCAGAGCCCCCATGCTGCCTTTCCTCAGGACGGAGGAAAGGACTATCACCTTGAACAGGTGATAGTCCGACTCTATTTTATTCTCTTCTAATTTATTCTTTCTCTATTTAAATCTAAAGTCATGATGTGTGTTTAACAGCTGCTCGGAGCTCGGCAGCGAGTCAGGTTTCTCCGTCTCGTGCGCCCGCCGACTCCAGGAGAGCTGAGGAAAACCAGAGGGAAGAAACGAAGAGAGACACTGATCCAGAACACTCTCAGGTCCGTCTTTGTTTGCAACCGTTTCTAAGGGATTTAAAGGTCCCCTATTATACTGTTTTCAACAATATATCCCAGGTCTCAGATATATACAGAACCTGTCTCTGATTGGCTGAAACACCAAACAGATCATTGGCTACCTTGGTTGCTGATTGGCTAATGGTTACACAAGACAACACATCGTCATGACATCATAAAGTGGCCAAAATCTGATCAGCTCATTTTCAGACAGGTTTTTATAGAAATGGATCAAAAAGAGAGAGAATCTTTGTTCCTGAAACTTTCAGAGTCTCTTTCCACAGAGGGGACACATGTTGATGTAGAAGAGACATGAAGAAGAGGGGACACATGTTGATGTAGAAGAGACATGAAGAAGAGGGGACACATGTTGATGTAGAAGAGACATGAAGAAGAGGGGACACATGTTGATGTAGAAGAGACGTGAAGAAGAGGGGACACATGTTGATGTAGAAGAGACGTGAAGAAGAGGGGACACATGTTGATGTAGAAGAGACATGAAGAAGAGGGGACACATGTTGATGTAGAAGAGACATGAAGAAGAGGGGACACATGTTGATGTAGAAGAGACATGAAGAAGAGGGGACACATGTTGATGTAGAAGAGACATGAAGAAGAGGGGACACATGTTGATGTAGAAGAGACATGAAGAAGAGGGGACACATGTTGATGTAGAAGAGACGTGAAGAAGAGGGGACACATGTTGATGTAGAAGAGACGTGAAGAAGAGGGGACACATGTTGATGTAGAAGAGACATGAAGAAGAGGGGACACATGTTGATGTAGAAGAGACGTGAAGAAGAGGGGACACATGTTGATGTAGAAGAGACATGAAGAAGAGGGGACACATGTTGATGTAGAAGAGACATGAAGAAGAGGGGACACGTGTTGATGTAGAAGAGACATGAAGAAGAGGGGACACATGTTGATGTAGAAGAGGGGACACATGTTGATGTAGAAGAGACATGAAGAAGAGGGGACACATGTTGATGTAGAAGAGACATGAAGAAGAGGGGACACATGTTGATGTAGAAGAGACATGAAGAAGAGGGGACACATGTTGATGTAGAAGAGACATGAAGAAGAGGGGACACATGTTGATGTAGAAGAGACATGGAGAAGAGGGGACACATGTTGATGTAGAAGAGACATGAAGAAGAGGGGACACATGTTGATGTAGAAGAGACATGGAGAAGAGGGGACACATGTTGATGTAGAAGAGACATGGAGAAGAGGGGACACATGTTGATGTAGAAGAGACATGAAGAAGAGGGGACACATGCTGATGTAGAATAGACATGAAGAAGAGGGGACACATGTTGATGTAGAAGAGACATGAAGAAGAGGGGACACATGTTGATGTAGAAGAGACATGAAGAAGAGGGGACACATGTTGATGTAGAAGAGACATGAAGAAGAGGGGACACATGTTGATGTAGAAGAGGGGACACATGTTGATGTAGAAGAGACATGAAGAAGAGGGGACACATGTTGATGTAGAAGAGACATGAAGAAGAGGGGACACATGTTGATGTAGAAGAGACATGAAGAAGAGGGGAGACACATGTTGATGTAGAAGAGACATGAAGAAGAGGGGACACATGTTGATGTAGAAGAGACATGAAGAAGAGGGGACACATGTTGATGTAGAAGAGACATGGAGAAGAGGGGACACATGTTGATGTAGAAGAGACATGAAGAAGAGGGGACACATGTTGATGTAGAAGAGACATGGAGAAGAGGGGACACATGTTGATGTAGAAGAGACATGAAGAAGAGGGGACACATGTTGATGTAGAAGAGACATGGAGAAGAGGGGACACATGTTGACGTAGAAGAGACATGGAGAAGAGGGGACACATGTTGATGTAGAAGAGACATGGAGAAGAGGGGACACATGTTGATGTAGAAGAGACATGAAGAAGAGGGGACACATGCTGATGTAGAATAGACATGAAGAAGAGGGGACACATGTTGATGTAGAAGAGACATGAAGAAGAGGGGACACATGTTGATGTAGAAGAGACATGAAGAAGAGGGGACACATGTTGATGTAGAAGAGACATGGAGAAGAGGGGACACATGTTGATGTAGAAGAGACATGAAGAAGAGGGGACACATGCTGATGTAGAAGAGACATGAAGAAGAGGGGACACATGTTGATGTAGAAGAGACATGAAGAAGAGGGGACACGTGTTGATGTAGAAGAGACATGAAGAAGATGGGACACGTGTTGATGTAGAAGAGACATGAAGAAGAGGGGACACATGTTGATGTAGAAGAGACATGAAGAAGAGGGGACACATGTTGATGTAGAAGAGACATGAAGAAGAGGGGACACATGTTGATGTAGAAGAGACATGGAGAATAGGGGACACATGTTGATGTAGAAGAGACATGAAGAAGAGGGGACACATGTTGATGTAGAAGAGACATGAAGAAGAGGGGACACATGTTGATGTAGAAGAGACATGAAGAAGAGGGGACACATGTTGATGAAGAAGAGGGGACACATGTTGATGTAGAAGAGACATGAAGAAGAGGGGACACATGTTGATGAAGAAGAGACATGAAGAAGAGGGGACACGTGTTGATGAAGAAGAGACATGGAGAAGAGGGGACACATGTTGATGAAGAAGAGGGGACACATGTTGATGTAGAAGAGACATGAAGAAGAGGGGACACATGTTGATGAAGAAGAGACATGAAGAAGAGGGGACACATGTTGATGTAGAAGAGACATGAAGAAGAGGGGACACATGTTGATGTAGAAGAGACATGAAGAAGAGGGGACACATGTTGATGTAGAAGAGACATGAAGAAGAGGGGACACATGTTGATGTAGAAGAGACATGGAGAAGTGGATTGTAAAGCTCTCTAAGAACATATCTCCTTCTCTCTTACCCCAGGGACTTGTCCGTCTGTGGCTCCATGCTTCTCCTGATGCTCTGCATAAGTTATGGCGGCTCATTCACTGACCATTACCAACTCAATGAAGCGGTCAGAAAACAGTTCACAAGGTGACATCCTAAACATGCTGTCTCTCTCTTGATCCCCTGAACTCTCTGACACACTTCAAAATGATTATTTATCTTGAAACAGCGGCCATGATAATGCATTCATGTCCATTCAAACGCACGAGGACTGGTGGCTGTGGGCGCAGAAGAATCTCCTTCATTCACTCTACAAGAATTCATCCTCCACTGTGGTGAGATACAAAAGGCATCGCCGGGAAGTTTCTAACATACCTTGAGAATAATTCATCCCATGCCATGAATGCGCGCTTCTGTAACCATCTTAAGGAAATACATGTTCCCGTATCACGAAACATAAAAACAAACATTTCCACGGTTTCTCTGCTTAATCATTTGATGCCCTGCAGCAGTCACACATCTTGATTGGAGAGCCAATCCTGTGGAGGGAGGAGTCGAGTGCTTTTCAACGCAAGGTAAATAACCAAAGGAGACATTTAATGTACAGAAGTACTCCACTTCTATTATTCTAATACAAACATGTACCATCTTAATGACAGCTCCTAGAAAATTAACATGATTGTACTTCTATTAACCCTATAGTAGCACCTTTACCAACTTAGTCAAACGATATTCTCCCTCAAAAATACAGCGTCTTTATTTGAATCCATGGTTTTGCACCAACTCCCCCCTAGAGGGCGCTGTTTCCCACATATTGACCCATACTGTATGTGTCCAGTGATGCAAGATGTGTCATGGCTTTGAATTATTACTTTAAAAGATTCATTAATTGTTCATCGTCGATTTTAACCTTTCAATGATGGTTTTGTTCTGACCGCTCAGGTCTCCAGTGGGACTCTCGTGCCAGAGAGTCTTCTCTCGTTCTGGTCTGGGATCAGATCATCCTCTCACAAACAAACCAAAGACTCGGTGCCTCCAGGGACGTTTGGTCCGAGTGCTTCAGTCGGCTTAGGCCACACAAAGTGAGAAACAGACACGTGATGGGGAGGACACTGGGAACAATGCTGCTCCATAAACAAGTAAAACAAGTTGTTTTCACCTGAAATAACTACAACAATCTGCCAATAGAACAAGTGAATATTAGCTTGGTAAGATTTCTTGAAATAAGATGGGATATTTAGATGAATCAGATCTTGTAATTAGCTGGGAGAACTTATTTTAAACTATATTTGACCAGGATCAGGACATGCTGTGTTACAATATAAGCCGCAACTGCTGAACAGTGTTCTGTTTTCTGATGTTAGTTGATGATGAGTTACAAGATGATGCATCGTCTCAAAACAAGACCCGGTATCTCACTGCGGTGTCACTTCTGAAGTTATTATGTCTTATCAGATGTAAAGACATTCTGACTAGATATTAACAAATAAACTGGGCAAGATTGTGAGTGTTTGTCGTGGAGAGCTATGAGGAATTTCCAAATGCGCTGAAAGACTTCCTGTATTTCTGCAGGTCTGCTGCTGCGTCCAAACTGAAGCTCCTGCAGTCAGACGGCTGGCTGGACGGACATACGGTCTCTCTCCACTTCACCTTGTTCAGCCCTGCACCACACCTGTTCACCAGTGTGTCCCTGCACACTGAGCAGAGCCCCCCCGCTGGCCTGCTGCCCTCTGCCAGGGTCCAGTCAGTGGGGGGCTGTCACTCTCCTGCTGTGGGGGAATATGGTGTCATGGTGTGCCAGGTGAAATACTGCATTAGCTTTTAATCGGTGGAAACCACTAGTCTGCAGCTGGAGAGAATCTACAAAATACAAATGGAAGCTTGCTTTTTATTTCATCATGTGCTTCTTCCTCCCCTCCAGCTCCTCTTCCTCGTCCTGTCTCTGCTGCAACTCTGTCGTCAAGTGTACGCTGTAGGGGAGCAAGGGCTGATGGGATACTGGAGGACTCCCTGCAACTGGCTGGAAGTGAGTGTACTACATCTGCATTAACACACACAGGCAAACATATAACTATTCAATTGAAGGCTTTTATTGTAATGTGTACATAGCTCCAGTGTAGTTATGACAATACAAATATTAGGTCACAGGCTCCTCCAACAGTGCAACACAATCAACATAATATGATTTATTTTTGGCTTGCACACAACTTTAAGATACAGTAAACACAGGTCACAGCATGGTCTTAACTTTAAAAATAATCTACCTGTGTATGCTTTGACTGCTGTCTCTCTCTCTCTCTCTGTTTGCAGGTCAGTTTGCTGACTGAGTATTTAGTGTACTATATGTATTACATCTATCGCTCCGTTATCGTCCTGGAGGTTGTGGAGCTGCTGCACAAACACAGCTACAGAGGGCATGTGGATGTCAGCCTCCTGGCAACATGGGAACAAGTGAGACGGAAAAAACTATATTTAATGTTGAGAAAACTACGGAGTCCCTAAAGGTTCAGGGAGAAGAAAAAAAAGTATCTTGTTAGTTAAAGTTACCGGTTAAAGTTACCGGTGCGCCAATTAGGAAGTGGAGCACAGAGGAGACAACCGTTTCATTGCAGACTGTTATGTTTATGTGGAGAAATGGCAGTGCATACAATATTTGAGATATATTTCAAACTCGGACTTCATTTCGGGACATTTTGGCCAGGGGTTTAGAGCTACGTGTTTAAACACCGGATTGGCAAAACAGAAGAGTCTGTAAACCAGTCTGCTTTGATCTATGAATTCCTGTCCGTGACTCTCACAGTGTCTGCTGCCCACAGCTGTTTTATAGAAGGAAAACCTCCTTCACTTTATGAAATCTCTGCGGCACCAGTGGCCTGTACTACGAAGCAGGATTTGCTATTTACTTTTCATTCATGAAGTATGACGCTGCGCTGTCAACACGCTTCTCCATGTTTGTGATTGGTCAAATGTTGCTAACCCCGTCCCTTCATTAGAACCGCTGCATAGAGATCGAGGCTGCTACGTTTAACCACACACACCTCTACACACATCGAACTACCAGAGTATTCTCCCTCGTTTTATGAAGGAGATGTCCGGTCACCAGGGCGCATGATGTGTGTGTGTTTGTGCTCAGCTCCGCTCTCTGTGTGTGTGTGTGTGTGTTCGGTGTGTTTGTGTGTGGCATTTGTTTTCAAATTACCACGAACAGTAATTTACACACATCTGGTTCTCCATAGTGATATGTGTATTCCCAAGTGAAATAAATGTGTTTAATCTTAATCTCGATGTAGTGCTATACCCGAATGAACGACACTATCATAAACAAATGCCCCCCACACACACACAAGCCCTGGCGACCGGACATATTCTTCATAAAACTAATAATATGGCGTAATAATCGGGCAGTTCGATGTGTTTTACCTGTCTATGGTTTTACCATAAGAAAGTATCTCGTGCGAACGAGAAAGTATATCGTGCGCATGAATAAAACGTGGCCTCGTTTTATTTATGTTTCTCTATGAACCCTCCAGGGCTCCGTAGAAAACAGCTACTCCTGCTTGAGTTTGAAAAAAGGAGCTTCCCTTGAAAAAGAGCCTCATCTTTAGGGCGGATAATCACAAGGACTTTACATAATTACAACGTTACTTTAAAGGTAAATACTGAATGAAAGCCCAACTTTAAGGTTTAGAAATCCCTAACAGATCATGGTGTCGGATATTAAAATGAAAGTAATTATTGAAAGGCATTATAATCCAAGTTATCAAGTGCTCTACATGGCTACAAAGGGAACAGGAAGAGAGGAGGAATGCACTACAGTGTGGGAGAGGTGCTGACCACAGTGGAAATAAAGCTGTGAACCAAGGCAGAGGCATGAAGCTAAAACGTTATTTATTTACCAATGTTTGACTGAATGAATGACATAAAATCAAACAATTACAAGATTTTTATATATGGAATAAAACACGCAAAAGTAATTTCTAAAAGAAGAAGAATAACATTTACTAAAAGACATGTTGGGAATAAACGAGTGGGCTCACATTAAGAAGCTTTTTAATGATTTAAAGGATTCCACTGACTCAGTGTTGTGTTTTGTTTCACAGTGTATTCGATCTCTGCGTGGCGTTACGCTCTTCCTCCTCACCATGAAGAGTGTCACCGTGCTGAGAGTGAACTCCTCCGA